>NW_027202851.1:102500-143808 GCF_024711535.1 Dipodomys merriami
ATATGAGTAAATCTGTTTGAGAAAACTTGTTTTCCCAGTTTAGACAGCAAAGTGACATGACCTGGGTTCCACTGATCAGGCAGTGAGGAAAGGGTACAACTTGAAGCAAAAGACTAGTATATGACCCCATAAGGGAAAAACTCATATTTTCGCAGATATGGGAGTAGGTATTGGTTTTGCTTTAGTTCTGGAAAAAAAAATACACTGTATTACCTAAACAACTCATGTTTATTTTTTTTTATTGTGAAAATACTGTACAGAGGGGTTACAATTACATGGGCAAGGTAATGAGTACATTTCTTATCAAGCATTGTTGCCTCCTCTGTTGTTTCCCCTACCATCCCTTCCCATCCCCCGCTCCCCCCCCCCCCCAGTGAAGGAAGTTGCCCTAAAGGAGTGACCGCTTGGAAAGGGACTCTCCCCAGCAGATCTACTTGGGAGGAGATGAACTTGCAAATGAAGACCGCTCTGTTGCCCATATCTGTGCATCCACGTCTCCTGGAGCTGAAGAGAATTAGTAGGTTTGGGATACCAGTATAAAAGTTTGTCTTGATCCTTTCATGCACCACTATGTTTCCAATAGATAAATGTTCTCCAAGCTGCAGAACCTAAACGAATCTTTGCTAAATTTAGCAAAGAATTTGAAATTGTGGCTCCTGATAGTGACCTGGAGAGCTATGTTCTTCTTGATCCTTTCCCTTCCCTTGTCGATCTGGTGAACAAATCAAGAAGCCTATTCAGAAAGTAGTTTATAAGCGCTAGCTGGGCACCAGGCTGAGGCTGCTGACAACCCTGCCTTCAGCAAAGTGTTAACAAGAGCTTCGATTTCCCGGCAGATGGTTTTCTTTAAGAAAGATTCTTCTTTTTCCATTGGGAGTGAGGGACTCTGTTTCTGTGGGTGGATGCGTGTTCCCATAGAGCATTCTTTCTGGGAATTTCTCAGTGTCCTTCAGGCAATGCTTGGAATCAGTGTCATGTCTCTGACTAGAAGTGCAATGCTGAAAACAGGATGGAATGATATAACTAGGAAAAGCAGATAAGAGAAATTGGGCAAGTTAGTAGGGTGGCTGAATGGTCTAAAGTGCTGGACTTTAAGCTCCAGTCTGTCTGGAGGCATGGGTTTGAGTCCCACCACAGCCAGAGTTTTGTTTCTGCAATGACTGGTGCAAAATGATTGGAAATTATTCCCTAAGTTAGTCATTCTTCCTTTGGCCTAACTCCAATACTTGTCTGAATTTTCTTAAGACCTACCATTGCACTATTGAACTCATTGAGTCTGGTACCATATTCTCATCTTTTGTTTGGGAGCCTTCCAAACCAGTACTAGGATGGCTAACATCTGGTCTTTCCCAACCAGATTTCATGAGAATTCTAAATTATCTCATCAACTATGAGTAGAAATGTTTCTGGGTTAGAGGTGTGGCTCAGATAGCAGAGTGCCAGCCAATGAGCAAAAGCAAACATCAGATAAAGTTCAAATCTTGTTCTTGGATCAGAGAAAGGAAGGGAGGGAGGAAAGAAGGGAAGAAGGAAGGAAGAGGAAGGAAGGAAGAGAGGGAAAGAGGGAGGGAATTCCAAACATTGTCAAATGTCCCACAGAGCACAGGAAGCAAAAATGTCTCAATAAATGTGTGGATTGTCTCTGAACTTCCATATAACAGAAGTTTTTAATTTTGACAACGTGCAGATAATGTTGTTCCCCTACAATTGGTTATGCTATCAATGTTACATCTGAAAATTCTTTCCCTAAAATAAGTTGAGAGACTTTCTTCCTAAAAAAAGTCTTGAGGGGGCTGGGAAGGTGGCTCAGTGGTAGAGCGCTAGGGTTTGATTCCTCAGCACTACATAAGCAAAAAGAAAAAAAGCCGGAAGTGGTGCTGTGGCTCAAGTGGTAGAGCTCTAGCCTTTAGCTGAAGAGCTGAGAGATAGAGCCCAGGCCCAGAGTTCAGGCCCCACGACCGGACCAAAAAAAAGAAAAAAAGGTCTTGAGTTGTACTGTTAAGTATATGAATGAATGACTTTGAGTTATTTTTTGGTATATGATGTGACATAGGGATCAAAATTATTTCTTCTTGCAATTTTTTACCACCATTTGTATAAAATAACTACTTTTCTTTTTATTAACAAATTATGGACAGTTTTATTTCTGTACTTATAATGCACAATTCCATTCTTCTTTGTCTTAATGCCATTGTGGTGCTATGTTAATTACAACACCTTTATAATAAATGAATATAATGATAAAAATCAATTCAACCATAAATCTAATAACTGAGTTAGTACAAGTGAGTCCTCCAACTATATAGTCTTAAAATTATTTACATAATATGTATCATTTATATTTATGGATTCCTTCTTTTTGTGTGTGGAGTGTGTGTGTGTGTGTGTGTGTGTGTGTGTGTGTGTGTGTGTGTGTGTGTGTGTGTGTGTGTGTGTGTGTGTGTGTGTGTGTGACTGTCTATCTGACTGTCTGTCCTGGGAATGGAAAACAGATGCTGAGCACAGTTTCTCAGATTTTTTTGGCTCAAGGCTAGATACCTACCACAACTCCATGAAACCATATCTCTGATAGTTAATTGAAGACAGGAGACTTTGAGAGCAATTAAAGAGTCTGGGCACTATGAGCACAGAACAAGGTGCAGGATGTGAAAATATGCTCAGAGAGTGCTAGTACAACCACAAGGTAAGACACAGGCTAAGGGAATGAACTGTTCACATTGGAAATAGATTCTGAATCCAAGCCCATATTGGAAAGAAAGAAAATGTGGGGATCACTTGAAAGCCACAGCAGACCCCTAGGAAATTCCAGGATGTTCCTAGTCCACTGACCCAAGCAACCCCAGGCCCTCTTTGGGACATTTTCCAGCATATCTCTTCCTGCCGTCAATACAGACAACATTGGGGTAGAGGGGAATTCAATGCATGGAGAGAGAAGTCTATAGAGGATGGCTCTCTTCTCACTATATGGCCAACACTACTCCCTGCTGGTGGAATGAGATGGCATCTATGGATACCTTCCCTTGCCTCCTCTCCTATCCCCTCCCCTCCGCTCCACTCCCCTCTCCTCTCCTGTCCCCTCCCCTCCCCTTCTCCGGCTTTCTTTGAGGTACCTTCTCTTTACTTTCTCTCCCCTAACTAAACCAGCATCCCCTCCCCAGCTTTTTCATCTCCTCAGAAGCAGTCTTCCCTGCTCACCCACTCATGTTCTACTTTCTAGCCAAGAGCACAGAAGAATGAATCAGTGAGGTCTACCCTGCTCTTACAGGTCCCTCTGGCTAACAAGCAAGCCCAAGATCATCCCCTGCCTTCTCTTTCAATAATACTCATTACTCCTCCTCCTCCTCCTCCTGCTCCTACTCTGCCTCTTCCTCCTCCTCCTCTCCTTCTTCTGCTTCGCCTTCGCCTTCCCTTTCTTCTTATTATCCTTCTTTTTCTTTTCCTGTGCCTTCCCATTCCACTTCGCCTTCCTCCTCCCCGAACTTCTTCTCCTCTTAACGTTCCTCCTCCACTTCCTTTAACTCCACAGACCCCTCTGCAGCAGCACCCCTAGCACCAGCAATGAGCAGCCACCTCTGTCAGCAGTGCCAGTGCTACTAGCAGGGCTCCCTGGGCTTCCCAGGTCCCAGACTGGAGAGCTGGCAGCTCCCAGGAGGCCTTGGGGGCGGGCCCAAGGGAGGCTGGGCAGGTTCCCAACCAGACTCAGTCAGTCTCTAGAGACCTGCTGCTTTCCAGGGACACACCTGGCCTCCCTGCTAGCCACAAAGACCAAGCAGCCAGCCCACAACCGAGCACACCCTTTGATAGCTCAGTTGGTAGAGCGGAGGACTGTAGACTGGACACCCAGCCACGGCCATCCTTAGGTCGCTGGTTCGATTCCGGCTCGAAGGAAGAAGTGCCTGAAGCTTTTGGCAAACACACAGACACGCAGCCACGCCCTGTTCTACCTGGCCAGGCCGCGTCCCCAAGCCTCCAAGGCAAAACCCAGCAGAGCCTTGCTTGAGCCTTTGGGACCTCACACCTCCAAGGCACACAGCCCTGCTGCTCCCTCCTGGACACACTGCCACCCACACAAGCTCCTCAGGGACACAGCCATCCCCTGCCTGCAGCCTCCTGACTCCTGCCAGCTGGACACACAACCCCCGCCTGCCAGCACCTTCACTTTTAGCTGCCTGACACCCCAACCCCATCCCAACACTCCACCTCTACCTTGCCCCTCACCACAGCTCTGCTGCCCCTGACCCCTGGGCCTCTCTAGCCACTGAGCACAGGACTGTCAGCCCCACCTCTTGCTGACCCCGCCCTACCCTGGACCAACCCAACAAGGAATCCACCTCCTCCTGCCTACCCACACTCTTGCCTCCATTCTCTTTCTGAGGCCCAGCACTGCAAAGGCATCTCACAGTGTCCCAGTGCCTGCTCATCTCACGCCTTCATCTTCACCCTTCCCTCCAGCTCTTCCTCTGTCCCTGTCTCTCCACTTGTTTCTATCTGGCTTCTCGTGTGTTGGGCTCTCTCTGTCTCTTCCCTCTCCCTGCCTCTCCTGGGGTCACTGTGGGCCCCTTCCTGTCTCTTTCCCTGTCCCACACTAACTCTCCTGCTCCCCTGTGTCTCCCTAGTTACTGGAATGCCTGAGGCCTTTCCGTGCCAACTACAGACCTCTGGAGGGCACAGGGGACAGGAGGCAGGAGGCAGCAGAGGTTCTTCAGGTAGTGTTGCCCAGGAGGGCTGGGATTTGACAGGCATGTGGCCCAGCTGCCCACATCTCCTGGACCCCACCTTGGCTGTGCACCCCCTACAGGGGTGTTGCCTTGGCCTTCTGCAGTGGAGAGAACAGGGACATCTGGCACTGGGTGGATGGTGGGCATTAGTGCCTGGACCCTTCCCACAGCCCTGTACCCTCCCCAATGATCCCTGTGCAAGTGACTCACACAAGGCACAGAGAGTGAACACCCAGAGGCCTGACAAGATCTCAAGGCACTCAGGACACTCAGTGGGCGCTGGACTGCTGGGGCAAAGGGACCGACACAGCCAGGATAGCTTCAGGGGCATCAGCGTCCTTGCAAAGGCACATCAATGGCGCCCTTCCTTGGCCACCTATGGGCCTGCTGCTGCCTATGAGCAGCCTAGATCCTTTCCCTCCCCGTCCCAAGTGACCCCAGCAGGAAGAGGGTAGACAGTCTCCAGGAGGAAGGCTGTCAAGCCCCTCTGAGAGGACGGAGTGGGTGTGGTGGATCTGTGTCCAGTGCTCCCAGAAGAAGGGTCCTCTGGAGCAGTCTCCACACACCTCATGGACACAGGAAGCTGGACACAGACAGGACACACACCCACGGGTAGCGCTAAGGAACCTAGACTTCCCAAGCTAGGGCAGAGAAGGGGATGCTCCCACCCCACCTCCACACATACACACTCCCTCCAGTGCCTCTCCTTCCAAACACTCGCTCCCATCAGTGGTGTTTAGAAGAGAGTTGGCACAAGAGATGTTAGGAGCATCTATGACTTCCGGAGCAGCTGTGACCTTCACATGCCAAGGTTCTACCACCAACCCCTTGTCCTCCATCTACTCCTTCCGCTTCCCCCCATCAAGCCACGAAGGTGAAGGGATCCCAGGTGCAGGAAGAGGCCCCAACCTTGGGTGACAGCATGCCCAGACTCAGCTTGGCCCTGGAGATGGCTGGATGTGCCTAACGTGACGTGTGCTGAAGTCACCCTGCATGGATGTTGACCCTCTAGGCTAGGAGTCACCACATTTGGAACCTTGGAGGCAGAGCCTCATGGGGCAGCCAGCGCTTTCCTGGCTTCTTGCCAGATGGAGTGTGGTGCCAGGGTCCTGATCTTTGTAGCCTTGGGGCATGGGGAGAGAAGGAGTGAGGGGGAGCTAAGGGTGGGGAGGAAAGTGGGCTGCTTGTGATAAAGTCACCTTGACCCAGGTGCCTTCCCGACCACCTTGCTTTGGGGGTAGTGGCCACCAAGCCAGTGGGAGTTCAGTTCCTTTCAGAGTAGCTGGCAACAGCCGGTCTCTCTTGGGCACCTCTGTTTAGTCTGGGCGGCTGGGACAGTCAGCAGAGGGTCCGGGCACCCTGGGTACAGGGACGCAAGGCGGGAACTGAAACCAGCCTGACACACTGCTGGCATGACCACATGACCAGCTACAAGCTCAGGGAACGCAGTGCTCCCTCTGGCAATGGATTCTGAGTCCCATTGTGGAGGATGGCAGGGGAGAAAAGGGGTGTCTGTCTTTGGGGGGAGGGGGGGAGGGGGAGGGTGGGTGTCTCTTCCAACCCCCCCTCATGCATCTGGCTCCTACCCCAGAGGCCTGGCAAAGTCCTGGGTGCCCCTAGCCCGTTGACCCAAGCAAACCCAGGACTTCTGTGGGTGGTTTTCCAGCATGTCTCCTTGTGCCCTCAATACAGTACAATGTTGGGCTGGAAGGTACTGGAATGCATGGAGAAAGAAGTCTGTGGAGGAAAGCCCCATTCTGACTGTATGGCCAACAGGACTCCCTGATGGTGGGAGGAGATGGCATCTCTGGATGCCTTCCCTTGCCTCCTCTCCTGTCCCATGCCCTCCCCTCGCCTCCCCTCCCCTCTCCTCTCAGCTCCTCCCCTGTCCCCACCCTGCCCTGCTCCAGCTTTCTTTGCCCTGCCTTCCCTTTGTTTGGTCTCTCCTACCTGACCCTTGCCTCCCCTGCCAGCCTTTTTTCTCTCCTCAACAGCAGTCCTCCTTCCTCACCCACTCATGTTCTGCTTTCTGGCCAAGGGGCGCAGCTGAGCGCCCTGAAGGTTGACTCAATGACGTCTCCCCTCTTCTTAAGTGTCCCGCTGGCTGACCAGCAAGCCCACCCAGAGCATTGCCCTTCCTCCCCCTTTCCTCCTGCTTTCCTCCTCCTTTCCCTCTCCTCTTTGTGCTGCTGCTCCTCCAGCTCCTCCTGCTCTTCCAGCCCCTCCTGCTGCTGCTGCTGCTGCTGCTGCTGCTGCTGCTGCTGCTGCTGCTGCTGCTGCTCCTCCTCCTCCTCCTCCTCCTCCTCCTCCTCCTCCTCCTCCTCCTCCTCCTCCTTCTCCTCCTCCTCCTCCTCCTCCCCCTCCTCCTACTCCTCCTGCTGCACCTCCTCCTCCTCCTCCTCTAACCTCCAGATCCTCCTCCTGCTTTGACTCCCCTGACCCCTCTGCAGCAGCACCCCTAGCACCAGCAATGAGCAGCCACCTCTGTCAGCAGTGCCAGTGCTACTAGCAGGGCTCCCTGGGCTTCCCAGGTCCCAGACTGGAGAGCTGGCAGCTCCCAGGAGGCCTTGGGGGCGGGCCCAAGGGAGGCTGGGCAGGTTCCCAACCAGACTCAGTCAGTCTCTAGAGACCTGCTGCTTTCCAGGGACACACCTGGCCTCCCTGCTAGCCACAAAGACCAAGCAGCCAGCCCACAACCGAGCACACCCTTCGATAGCTCAGTTGGTAGAGCGGAGGACTGTAGACTGGACACCCAGCCACGGCCATCCTTAGGTCGCTGGTTCGATTCCGGCTCGAAGGAAGAAGTGCCTGAAGCTTTTGGCAAACACACACAGACACGCAGCCACGCCCTGTTCTACCTGGCCAGGCCGCGTCCCCAAGCCTCCAAGGCAAAACCCAGCAGAGCCTTGCTTGAGCCTTTGGGACCTCACACCTCCAAGGCACACAGCCCTGCTGCTCCCTCCTGGACACACTGCCACCCACACAAGCTCCTCAGGGACACAGCCATCCCCTGCCTGCAGCCTCCTGACTCCTGCCAGCTGGACACACAACCCCCGCCTGCCAGCACCTTCACTTTTAGCTGCCTGACACCCCAACCCCATCCCAACACTCCACCTCTACCTTGCCCCTCACCACAGCTCTGCTGCCCCTGACCCCTGGGCCTCTCTAGCCACTGAGCACAGGACTGTCAGCCCCACCTCTTGCTGACCCCGCCCTACCCTGGACCAACCCAACAAGGAATCCACCTCCTCCTGCCTACCCACACTCTTGCCTCCATTCTCTTTCTGAGGCCCAGCACTGCAAAGGCATCTCACAGTGTCCCAGTGCCTGCTCATCTCACGCCTTCATCTTCACCCTTCCCTCCAGCTCTTCCTCTGTCCCTGTCTCTCCACTTGTTTCTATCTGGCTTCTCGTGTGTTGGGCTCTCTCTGTCTCTTCCCTCTCCCTGCCTCTCCTGGGGTCACTGTGGGCCCCTTCCTGTCTCTTTCCCTGTCCCACACTAACTCTCCTGCTCCCCTGTGTCTCCCTAGTTACTGGAATGCCTGAGGCCTTTCCGTGCCAACTACAGACCTCTGGAGGGCACAGGGGACAGGAGGCAGGAGGCAGCAGAGGTTCTTCAGGTAGTGTTGCCCAGGAGGGCTGGGATTTGACAGGCATGTGGCCTAGCTGCCCACATCTCCTGGACCCCACCTTGGCTGTGCACCCCCTACAGGGGTGTTGCCTTGGCCTTCTGCAGTGGAGAGAACAGGGACATCTGGCACTGGGTGGATGGTGGGCATTAGTGCCTGGACCCTTCCCACAGCCCTGTACCCTCCCCAATGATCCCTGTGCAAGTGACTCACACAAGGCACAGAGAGTGAACACCCAGAGGCCTGACAAGATCTCAAGGCACTCAGGACACTCAGTGGGCGCTGGACTGCTGGGGCAAAGGGACCGACACAGCCAGGATAGCTTCAGGGGCATCAGCGTCCTTGCAAAGGCACATCAATGGCGCCCTTCCTTGGCCACCTATGGGCCTGCTGCTGCCTATGAGCAGCCTAGATCCTTTCCCTCCCCGTCCCAAGTGACCCCAGCAGGAAGAGGGTAGACAGTCTCCAGGAGGAAGGCTGTCAAGCCCCTCTGAGAGGACGGAGTGGGTGTGGTGGATCTGTGTCCAGTGCTCCCAGAAGAAGGGTCCTCTGGAGCAGTCTCCACACACCTCATGGACACAGGAAGCTGGACACAGACAGGACACACACCCACGGGTAGCGCTAAGGAACCTAGACTTCCCAAGCTAGGGCAGAGAAGGGGATGCTCCCACCCCACCTCCACACATACACACTCCCTCCAGTGCCTCTCCTTCCAAACACTCGCTCCCATCAGTGGTGTTTAGAAGAGAGTTGGCACAAGAGATGTTAGGAGCATCTATGACTTCCGGAGCAGCTGTGACCTTCACATGCCAAGGTTCTACCACCAACCCCTTGTCCTCCATCTACTCCTTCCGCTTCCCCCCATCAAGCCACGAAGGTGAAGGGATCCCAGGTGCAGGAAGAGGCCCCAACCTTGGGTGACAGCATGCCCAGACTCAGCTTGGCCCTGGAGATGGCTGGATGTGCCTAACGTGACGTGTGCTGAAGTCACCCTGCATGGATGTTGACCCTCTAGGCTAGGAGTCACCACATTTGGAACCTTGGAGGCAGAGCCTCATGGGGCAGCCAGCGCTTTCCTGGCTTCTTGCCAGATGGAGTGTGGTGCCAGGGTCCTGATCTTTGTAGCCTTGGGGCATGGGGAGAGAAGGAGTGAGGGGGAGCTAAGGTTGGGGAGGAAAGTGGGCTGCTTGTGATAAAGTCACCTTGACCCAGGTGCCTTCCCGACCACCTTGCTTTGGGGGTAGTGGCCACCAAGCCAGTGGGAGTTCAGTTCCTTTCAGAGTAGCTGGCAACAGCCGGTCTCTCTTGGGCACCTCTGTTTAGTCTGGGCGGCTGGGACAGTCAGCAGAGGGTCCGGGCACCCTGGGTACAGGGACGCAAGGCGGGAACTGAAACCAGCCTGACACACTGCTGGCATGACCACATGACCAGCTACAAGCTCAGGGAACGCAGTGCTCCCTCTGGCAATGGATTCTGAGTCCCATTGTGGAGGATGGCAGGGGAGAAAAGGGGTGTCTGTCTTTGGGGGGAGGGGGGGAGGGGGAGGGTGGGTGTCTCTTCCAACCCCACCTCATGCATCTGGCTCCTACCCCAGAGGCCTGGCAAAGTCCTGGGTGCCCCTAGCCCGTTGACCCAAGCAAACCCAGGACTTCTGTGGGTGGTTTTCCAGCATGTCTCCTTGTGCCCTCAATACAGTACAATGTTGGGCTGGAAGGTCCTGGAATGCATGGAGAAAGAAGTCTGTGGAGGAAAGCCCCATTCTGACTGTATGGCCAACAGGACTCCCTGATGGTGGGAGGAGATGGCATCTCTGGATGCCTTCCCTTGCCTCCTCTCCTGTCCCATGCCCTCCCCTCGCCTCCCCTCCCCTCTCCTCTCAGCTCCTCCCCTGTCCCCACCCTGCCCTGCTCCAGCTTTCTTTGCCCTGCCTTCCCTTTGTTTGGTCTCTCCTACCTGACCCTTGCCTCCCCTGCCAGCCTTTTTTCTCTCCTCAACAGCAGTCCTCCTTCCTCACCCACTCATGTTCTGCTTTCTGGCCAAGGGGCGCAGCTGAGCGCCCTGAAGGTTGACTCAATGACGTCTCCCCTCTTCTTAAGTGTCCCGCTGGCTGACCAGCAAGCCCACCCAGAGCATTGCCCTTCCTCCCCCTTTCCTCCTGCTTTCCTCCTCCTTTCCCTCTCCTCTTTGTGCTGCTGCTCCTCCAGCTCCTCCTGCTCTTCCAGCCCCTCCTGCTGCTGCTGCTGCTGCTGCTGCTGCTGCTGCTGCTGCTCCTCCTCCTCCTCCTCCTCCTCCTCCTCCTCCTCCTTCTCCTCCTCCTCCTCCTCCTCCCCCTCCTCCTACTCCTCCTGCTGCACCTCCTCCTCCTCCTCCTCTAACCTCCAGATCCTCCTCCTGCTTTGACTCCCCTGACCCCTCTGCAGCAGCACCCCTAGCACCAGCAATGAGCAGCCACCTCTGTCAGCAGTGCCAGTGCTACTAGCAGGGCTCCCTGGGCTTCCCAGGTCCCAGACTGGAGAGCTGGCAGCTCCCAGGAGGCCTTGGGGGCGGGCCCAAGGGAGGCTGGGCAGGTTCCCAACCAGACTCAGTCAGTCTCTAGAGACCTGCTGCTTTCCAGGGACACACCTGGCCTCCCTGCTAGCCACAAAGACCAAGCAGCCAGCCCACAACCGAGCACACCCTTCGATAGCTCAGTTGGTAGAGCGGAGGACTGTAGACTGGACACCCAGCCACGGCCATCCTTAGGTCGCTGGTTCGATTCCGGCTCGAAGGAAGAAGTGCCTGAAGCTTTTGGCAAACACACACAGACACGCAGCCACGCCCTGTTCTACCTGGCCAGGCCGCGTCCCCAAGCCTCCAAGGCAAAACCCAGCAGAGCCTTGCTTGAGCCTTTGGGACCTCACACCTCCAAGGCACACAGCCCTGCTGCTCCCTCCTGGACACACTGCCACCCACACAAGCTCCTCAGGGACACAGCCATCCCCTGCCTGCAGCCTCCTGACTCCTGCCAGCTGGACACACAACCCCCGCCTGCCAGCACCTTCACTTTTAGCTGCCTGACACCCCAACCCCATCCCAACACTCCACCTCTACCTTGCCCCTCACCACAGCTCTGCTGCCCCTGACCCCTGGGCCTCTCTAGCCACTGAGCACAGGACTGTCAGCCCCACCTCTTGCTGACCCCGCCCTACCCTGGACCAACCCAACAAGGAATCCACCTCCTCCTGCCTACCCACACTCTTGCCTCCATTCTCTTTCTGAGGCCCAGCACTGCAAAGGCATCTCACAGTGTCCCAGTGCCTGCTCATCTCACGCCTTCATCTTCACCCTTCCCTCCAGCTCTTCCTCTGTCCCTGTCTCTCCACTTGTTTCTATCTGGCTTCTCGTGTGTTGGGCTCTCTCTGTCTCTTCCCTCTCCCTGCCTCTCCTGGGGTCACTGTGGGCCCCTTCCTGTCTCTTTCCCTGTCCCACACTAACTCTCCTGCTCCCCTGTGTCTCCCTAGTTACTGGAATGCCTGAGGCCTTTCCGTGCCAACTACAGACCTCTGGAGGGCACAGGGGACAGGAGGCAGGAGGCAGCAGAGGTTCTTCAGGTAGTGTTGCCCAGGAGGGCTGGGATTTGACAGGCATGTGGCCCAGCTGCCCACATCTCCTGGACCCCACCTTGGCTGTGCACCCCCTACAGGGGTGTTGCCTTGGCCTTCTGCAGTGGAGAGAACAGGGACATCTGGCACTGGGTGGATGGTGGGCATTAGTGCCTGGACCCTTCCCACAGCCCTGTACCCTCCCCAATGATCCCTGTGCAAGTGACTCACACAAGGCACAGAGAGTGAACACCCAGAGGCCTGACAAGATCTCAAGGCACTCAGGACACTCAGTGGGCGCTGGACTGCTGGGGCAAAGGGACCGACACAGCCAGGATAGCTTCAGGGGCATCAGCGTCCTTGCAAAGGCACATCAATGGCGCCCTTCCTTGGCCACCTATGGGCCTGCTGCTGCCTATGAGCAGCCTAGATCCTTTCCCTCCCCGTCCCAAGTGACCCCAGCAGGAAGAGGGTAGACAGTCTCCAGGAGGAAGGCTGTCAAGCCCCTCTGAGAGGACGGAGTGGGTGTGGTGGATCTGTGTCCAGTGCTCCCAGAAGAAGGGTCCTCTGGAGCAGTCTCCACACACCTCATGGACACAGGAAGCTGGACACAGACAGGACACACACCCACGGGTAGCGCTAAGGAACCTAGACTTCCCAAGCTAGGGCAGAGAAGGGGATGCTCCCACCCCACCTCCACACATACACACTCCCTCCAGTGCCTCTCCTTCCAAACACTCGCTCCCATCAGTGGTGTTTAGAAGAGAGTTGGCACAAGAGATGTTAGGAGCATCTATGACTTCCGGAGCAGCTGTGACCTTCACATGCCAAGGTTCTACCACCAACCCCTTGTCCTCCATCTACTCCTTCCGCTTCCCCCCATCAAGCCACGAAGGTGAAGGGATCCCAGGTGCAGGAAGAGGCCCCAACCTTGGGTGACAGCATGCCCAGACTCAGCTTGGCCCTGGAGATGGCTGGATGTGCCTAACGTGACGTGTGCTGAAGTCACCCTGCATGGATGTTGACCCTCTAGGCTAGGAGTCACCACATTTGGAACCTTGGAGGCAGAGCCTCATGGGGCAGCCAGCGCTTTCCTGGCTTCTTGCCAGATGGAGTGTGGTGCCAGGGTCCTGATCTTTGTAGCCTTGGGGCATGGGGAGAGAAGGAGTGAGGGGGAGCTAAGGGTGGGGAGGAAAGTGGGCTGCTTGTGATAAAGTCACCTTGACCCAGGTGCCTTCCCGACCACCTTGCTTTGGGGGTAGTGGCCACCAAGCCAGTGGGAGTTCAGTTCCTTTCAGAGTAGCTGGCAACAGCCGGTCTCTCTTGGGCACCTCTGTTTAGTCTGGGCGGCTGGGACAGTCAGCAGAGGGTCCGGGCACCCTGGGTACAGGGACGCAAGGCGGGAACTGAAACCAGCCTGACACACTGCTGGCATGACCACATGACCAGCTACAAGCTCAGGGAACGCAGTGCTCCCTCTGGCAATGGATTCTGAGTCCCATTGTGGAGGATGGCAGGGGAGAAAAGGGGTGTCTGTCTTTGGGGGGAGGGGGGGAGGGGGAGGGTGGGTGTCTCTTCCAACCCCCCCTCATGCATCTGGCTCCTACCCCAGAGGCCTGGCAAAGTCCTGGGTGCCCCTAGCCCGTTGACCCAAGCAAACCCAGGACTTCTGTGGGTGGTTTTCCAGCATGTCTCCTTGTGCCCTCAATACAGTACAATGTTGGGCTGGAAGGTCCTGGAATGCATGGAGAAAGAAGTCTGTGGAGGAAAGCCCCATTCTGACTGTATGGCCAACAGGACTCCCTGATGGTGGGAGGAGATGGCATCTCTGGATGCCTTCCCTTGCCTCCTCTCCTGTCCCATGCCCTCCCCTCGCCTCCCCTCCCCTCTCCTCTCAGCTCCTCCCCTGTCCCCACCCTGCCCTGCTCCAGCTTTCTTTGCCCTGCCTTCCCTTTGTTTGGTCTCTCCTACCTGACCCTTGCCTCCCCTGCCAGCCTTTTTTCTCTCCTCAACAGCAGTCCTCCTTCCTCACCCACTCATGTTCTGCTTTCTGGCCAAGGGGCGCAGCTGAGCGCCCTGAAGGTTGACTCAATGACGTCTCCCCTCTTCTTAAGTGTCCCGCTGGCTGACCAGCAAGCCCACCCAGAGCATTGCCCTTCCTCCCCCTTTCCTCCTGCTTTCCTCCTCCTTTCCCTCTCCTCTTTGTGCTGCTGCTCCTCCAGCTCCTCCTGCTCTTCCAGCCCCTCCTGCTGCTGCTGCTGCTGCTGCTGCTGCTGCTGCTGCTGCTGCTGCTGCTCCTCCTCCTCCTCCTCCTCCTCCTCCTCCTCCTCCTCCTCCTTCTCCTCCTCCTCCTCCTCCCCCTCCTCCTACTCCTCCTGCTGCACCTCCTCCTTCTCCTCCTCTAACCTCCAGATCCTCCTCCTGCTTTGACTCCCCTGACCCCTCTGCAGCAGCACCCCTAGCACCAGCAATGAGCAGCCACCTCTGTCAGCAGTGCCAGTGCTACTAGCAGGGCTCCCTGGGCTTCCCAGGTCCCAGACTGGAGAGCTGGCAGCTCCCAGGAGGCCTTGGGGGCGGGCCCAAGGGAGGCTGGGCAGGTTCCCAACCAGACTCAGTCAGTCTCTAGAGACCTGCTGCTTTCCAGGGACACACCTGGCCTCCCTGCTAGCCACAAAGACCAAGCAGCCAGCCCACAACCGAGCACACCCTTCGATAGCTCAGTTGGTAGAGCGGAGGACTGTAGACTGGACACCCAGCCACGGCCATCCTTAGGTCGCTGGTTCGATTCCGGCTCGAAGGAAGAAGTGCCTGAAGCTTTTGGCAAACACACACAGACACGCAGCCACGCCCTGTTCTACCTGGCCAGGCCGCGTCCCCAAGCCTCCAAGGCAAAACCCAGCAGAGCCTTGCTTGAGCCTTTGGGACCTCACACCTCCAAGGCACACAGCCCTGCTGCTCCCTCCTGGACACACTGCCACCCACACAAGCTCCTCAGGGACACAGCCATCCCCTGCCTGCAGCCTCCTGACTCCTGCCAGCTGGACACACAACCCCCGCCTGCCAGCACCTTCACTTTTAGCTGCCTGACACCCCAACCCCATCCCAACACTCCACCTCTACCTTGCCCCTCACCACAGCTCTGCTGCCCCTGACCCCTGGGCCTCTCTAGCCACTGAGCACAGGACTGTCAGCCCCACCTCTTGCTGACCCCGCCCTACCCTGGACCAACCCAACAAGGAATCCACCTCCTCCTGCCTACCCACACTCTTGCCTCCATTCTCTTTCTGAGGCCCAGCACTGCAAAGGCATCTCACAGTGTCCCAGTGCCTGCTCATCTCACGCCTTCATCTTCACCCTTCCCTCCAGCTCTTCCTCTGTCCCTGTCTCTCCACTTGTTTCTATCTGGCTTCTCGTGTGTTGGGCTCTCTCTGTCTCTTCCCTCTCCCTGCCTCTCCTGGGGTCACTGTGGGCCCCTTCCTGTCTCTTTCCCTGTCCCACACTAACTCTCCTGCTCCCCTGTGTCTCCCTAGTTACTGGAATGCCTGAGGCCTTTCCGTGCCAACTACAGACCTCTGGAGGGCACAGGGGACAGGAGGCAGGAGGCAGCAGAGGTTCTTCAGGTAGTGTTGCCCAGGAGGGCTGGGATTTGACAGGCATGTGGCCCAGCTGCCCACATCTCCTGGACCCCACCTTGGCTGTGCACCCCCTACAGGGGTGTTGCCTTGGCCTTCTGCAGTGGAGAGAACAGGGACATCTGGCACTGGGTGGATGGTGGGCATTAGTGCCTGGACCCTTCCCACAGCCCTGTACCCTCCCCAATGATCCCTGTGCAAGTGACTCACACAAGGCACAGAGAGTGAACACCCAGAGGCCTGACAAGATCTCAAGGCACTCAGGACACTCAGTGGGCGCTGGACTGCTGGGGCAAAGGGACCGACACAGCCAGGATAGCTTCAGGGGCATCAGCGTCCTTGCAAAGGCACATCAATGGCGCCCTTCCTTGGCCACCTATGGGCCTGCTGCTGCCTATGAGCAGCCTAGATCCTTTCCCTCCCCGTCCCAAGTGACCCCAGCAGGAAGAGGGTAGACAGTCTCCAGGAGGAAGGCTGTCAAGCCCCTCTGAGAGGACGGAGTGGGTGTGGTGGATCTGTGTCCAGTGCTCCCAGAAGAAGGGTCCTCTGGAGCAGTCTCCACACACCTCATGGACACAGGAAGCTGGACACAGACAGGACACACACCCACGGGTAGCGCTAAGGAACCTAGACTTCCCAAGCTAGGGCAGAGAAGGGGATGCTCCCACCCCACCTCCACACATACACACTCCCTCCAGTGCCTCTCCTTCCAAACACTCGCTCCCATCAGTGGTGTTTAGAAGAGAGTTGGCACAAGAGATGTTAGGAGCATCTATGACTTCCGGAGCAGCTGTGACCTTCACATGCCAAGGTTCTACCACCAACCCCTTGTCCTCCATCTACTCCTTCCGCTTCCCCCCATCAAGCCACGAAGGTGAAGGGATCCCAGGTGCAGGAAGAGGCCCCAACCTTGGGTGACAGCATGCCCAGACTCAGCTTGGCCCTGGAGATGGCTGGATGTGCCTAACGTGACGTGTGCTGAAGTCACCCTGCATGGATGTTGACCCTCTAGGCTAGGAGTCACCACATTTGGAACCTTGGAGGCAGAGCCTCATGGGGCAGCCAGCGCTTTCCTGGCTTCTTGCCAGATGGAGTGTGGTGCCAGGGTCCTGATCTTTGTAGCCTTGGGGCATGGGGAGAGAAGGAGTGAGGGGGAGCTAAGGGTGGGGAGGAAAGTGGGCTGCTTGTGATAAAGTCACCTTGACCCAGGTGCCTTCCCGACCACCTTGCTTTGGGGGTAGTGGCCACCAAGCCAGTGGGAGTTCAGTTCCTTTCAGAGTAGCTGGCAACAGCCGGTCTCTCTTGGGCACCTCTGTTTAGTCTGGGCGGCTGGGACAGTCAGCAGAGGGTCCGGGCACCCTGGGTACAGGGACGCAAGGCGGGAACTGAAACCAGCCTGACACACTGCTGGCATGACCACATGACCAGCTACAAGCTCAGGGAACGCAGTGCTCCCTCTGGCAATGGATTCTGAGTCCCATTGTGGAGGATGGCAGGGGAGAAAAGGGGTGTCTGTCTTTGGGGGGAGGGGGGAGGGGGGGAGGGGGAGGGAGAGTGTCTCTTCCAACCCCACCTCATGCATCTGGCTCCTACCCCAGAGGCCTGGCAAAGTCCTGGGTGCCCCTAGCCCGTTGACCCAAGCAAACCCAGGACTTCTGTGGGTGGTTTTCCAGCATGTCTCCTTGTGCCCTCAATACAGTACAATGTTGGGCTGGAAGGTCCTGGAATGCATGGAGAAAGAAGTCTGTGGAGGAAAGCCCCATTCTGACTGTATGGCCAACAGGACTCCCTGATGGTGGGAGGAGATGGCATCTCTGGATGCCTTCCCTTGCCTCCTCTCCTGTCCCATGCCCTCCCCTCGCCTCCCCTCCCCTCTCCTCTCAGCTCCTCCCCTGTCCCCACCCTGCCCTGCTCCAGCTTTCTTTGCCCTGCCTTCCCTTTGTTTGGTCTCTCCTACCTGACCCTTGCCTCCCCTGCCAGCCTTTTTTCTCTCCTCAACAGCAGTCCTCCTTCCTCACCCACTCATGTTCTGCTTTCTGGCCAAGGGGCGCAGCTGAGCGCCCTGAAGGTTGACTCAATGACGTCTCCCCTCTTCTTAAGTGTCCCGCTGGCTGACCAGCAAGCCCACCCAGAGCATTGCCCTTCCTCCCCCTTTCCTCCTGCTTTCCTCCTCCTTTCCCTCTCCTCTTTGTGCTGCTGCTCCTCCAGCTCCTCCTGCTCTTCCAGCCCCTCCTGCTGCTGCTGCTGCTGCTGCTGCTGCTGCTGCTGCTGCTCCTCCTCCTCCTCCTCCTCCTCCTCCTCCTCCTTCTCCTCCTCCTCCTCCTCCTCCCCCTCCTCCTACTCCTCCTGCTGCACCTCCTCCTCCTCCTCCTCTAATCTCCAGATCCTCCTCCTGCTTTGACTCCCCTGACCCCTCTGCAGCAGCACCCCTAGCACCAGCAATGAGCAGCCACCTCTGTCAGCAGTGCCAGTGCTACTAGCAGGGCTCCCTGGGCTTCCCAGGTCCCAGACTGGAGAGCTGGCAGCTCCCAGGAGGCCTTGGGGGCGGGCCCAAGGGAGGCTGGGCAGGTTCCCAACCAGACTCAGTCAGTCTCTAGAGACCTGCTGCTTTCCAGGGACACACCTGGCCTCCCTGCTAGCCACAAAGACCAAGCAGCCAGCCCACAACCAAGCACACCCTTCGATAGCTCAGTTGGTAGAGCGGAGGACTGTAGACTGGACACCCAGCCACGGCCATCCTTAGGTCGCTGGTTCGATTCTGGCTCGAAGGAAGAAGTGCCTGAAGCTTTTGGCAAACACACACAGACACGCAGCCACGCCCTGTTCTACCTGGCCAGGCCGCGTCCCCAAGCCTCCAAGGCAAAACCCAGCAGAGCCTTGCTTGAGCCTTTGGGACCTCACACCTCCAAGGCACACAGCCCTGCTGCTCCCTCCTGGACACACTGCCACCCACACAAGCTCCTCAGGGACACAGCCATCCCCTGCCTGCAGCCTCCTGACTCCTGCCAGCTGGACACACAACCCCCGCCTGCCAGCACCTTCACTTTTAGCTGCCTGACACCCCAACCCCATCCCAACACTCCACCTCTACCTTGCCCCTCACCACAGCTCTGCTGCCCCTGACCCCTGGGCCTCTCTAGCCACTGAGCACAGGACTGTCAGCCCCACCTCTTGCTGACCCCGCCCTACCCTGGACCAACCCAACAAGGAATCCACCTCCTCCTGCCTACCCACACTCTTGCCTCCATTCTCTTTCTGAGGCCCAGCACTGCAAAGGCATCTCACAGTGTCCCAGTGCCTGCTCATCTCACGCCTTCATCTTCACCCTTCCCTCCAGCTCTTCCTCTGTCCCTGTCTCTCCACTTGTTTCTATCTGGCTTCTCGTGTGTTGGGCTCTCTCTGTCTCTTCCCTCTCCCTGCCTCTCCTGGGGTCACTGTGGGCCCCTTCCTGTCTCTTTCCCTGTCCCACACTAACTCTCCTGCTCCCCTGTGTCTCCCTAGTTACTGGAATGCCTGAGGCCTTTCCGTGCCAACTACAGACCTCTGGAGGGCACAGGGGACAGGAGGCAGGAGGCAGCAGAGGTTCTTCAGGTAGTGTTGCCCAGGAGGGCTGGGATTTGACAGGCATGTGGCCCAGCTGCCCACATCTCCTGGACCCCACCTTGGCTGTGCACCCCCTACAGGGGTGTTGCCTTGGCCTTCTGCAGTGGAGAGAACAGGGACATCTGGCACTGGGTGGATGGTGGGCATTAGTGCCTGGACCCTTCCCACAGCCCTGTACCCTCCCCAATGATCCCTGTGCAAGTGACTCACACAAGGCACAGAGAGTGAACACCCAGAGGCCTGACAAGATCTCAAGGCACTCAGGACACTCAGTGGGCGCTGGACTGCTGGGGCAAAGGGACCGACACAGCCAGGATAGCTTCAGGGGCATCAGCGTCCTTGCAAAGGCACATCAATGGCGCCCTTCCTTGGCCACCTATGGGCCTGCTGCTGCCTATGAGCAGCCTAGATCCTTTCCCTCCCCGTCCCAAGTGACCCCAGCAGGAAGAGGGTAGACAGTCTCCAGGAGGAAGGCTGTCAAGCCCCTCTGAGAGGACGGAGTGGGTGTGGTGGATCTGTGTCCAGTGCTCCCAGAAGAAGGGTCCTCTGGAGCAGTCTCCACACACCTCATGGACACAGGAAGCTGGACACAGACAGGACACACACCCACGGGTAGCGCTAAGGAACCTAGACTTCCCAAGCTAGGGCAGAGAAGGGGATGCTCCCACCCCACCTCCACACATACACACTCCCTCCAGTGCCTCTCCTTCCAAACACTCGCTCCCATCAGTGGTGTTTAGAAGAGAGTTGGCACAAGAGATGTTAGGAGCATCTATGACTTCCGGAGCAGCTGTGACCTTCACATGCCAAGGTTCTACCACCAACCCCTTGTCCTCCATCTACTCCTTCCGCTTCCCCCCATCAAGCCACGAAGGTGAAGGGATCCCAGGTGCAGGAAGAGGCCCCAACCTTGGGTGACAGCATGCCCAGACTCAGCTTGGCCCTGGAGATGGCTGGATGTGCCTAACGTGACGTGTGCTGAAGTCACCCTGCATGGATGTTGACCCTCTAGGCTAGGAGTCACCACATTTGGAACCTTGGAGGCAGAGCCTCATGGGGCAGCCAGCGCTTTCCTGGCTTCTTGCCAGATGGAGTGTGGTGCCAGGGTCCTGATCTTTGTAGCCTTGGGGCATGGGGAGAGAAGGAGTGAGGGGGAGCTAAGGGTGGGGAGGAAAGTGGGCTGCTTGTGATAAAGTCACCTTGACCCAGGTGCCTTCCCGACCACCTTGCTTTGGGGGTAGTGGCCACCAAGCCAGTGGGAGTTCAGTTCCTTTCAGAGTAGCTGGCAACAGCCGGTCTCTCTTGGGCACCTCTGTTTAGTCTGGGCGGCTGGGACAGTCAGCAGAGGGTCCGGGCACCCTGGGTACAGGGACGCAAGGCGGGAACTGAAACCAGCCTGACACACTGCTGGCATGACCACATGACCAGCTACAAGCTCAGGGAACGCAGTGCTCCCTCTGGCAATGGATTCTGAGTCCCATTGTGGAGGATGGCAGGGGAGAAAAGGGGTGTCTGTCTTTGGGGGGAGGGGGGAGGGGGGGAGGGGGAGGGAGAGTGTCTCTTCCAACCCCACCTCATGCATCTGGCTCCTACCCCAGAGGCCTGGCAAAGTCCTGGGTGCCCCTAGCCCGTTGACCCAAGCAAACCCAGGACCTCTGTGGGTGGTTTTCCAGCATGTCTCCTTGTGCCCTCAATACAGTACAATGTTGGGCTGGAAGGTCCTGGAATGCATGGAGAAAGAAGTCTGTGGAGGAAAGCCCCATTCTGACTGTATGGCCAACAGGACTCCCTGATGGTGGGAGGAGATGGCATCTCTGGATGCCTTCCCTTGCCTCCTCTCCTGTCCCATGCCCTCCCCTCGCCTCCCCTCCCCTCTCCTCTCAGCTCCTCCCCTGTCCCCACCCTGCCCTGCTCCAGCTTTCTTTGCCCTGCCTTCCCTTTGTTTGGTCTCTCCTACCTGACCCTTGCCTCCCCTGCCAGCCTTTTTTCTCTCCTCAACAGCAGTCCTCCTTCCTCACCCACTCATGTTCTGCTTTCTGGCCAAGGGGCGCAGCTGAGCGCCCTGAAGGTTGACTCAATGACGTCTCCCCTCTTCTTAAGTGTCCCGCTGGCTGACCAGCAAGCCCACCCAGAGCATTGCCCTTCCTCCCCCTTTCCTCCTGCTTTCCTCCTCCTTTCCCTCTCCTCTTTGTGCTGCTGCTCCTCCAGCTCCTCCTGCTCTTCCAGCCCCTCCTGCTGCTGCTGCTGCTGCTGCTGCTGCTGCTGCTGCTGCTGCTCCTCCTCCTCCTCCTCCTCCTCCTCCTCCTCCTCCTCCTCCTCCTTCTCCTCCTCCTCCTCCTCCTCCCCCTCCTCCTACTCCTCCTGCTGCACCTCCTCCTCCTCCTCCTCTAACCTCCAGATCCTCCTCCTGCTTTGACTCCCCTGACCCCTCTGCAGCAGCACCCCTAGCACCAGCAATGAGCAGCCACCTCTGTCAGCAGTGCCAGTGCTACTAGCAGGGCTCCCTGGCTTCCCAGGTCCCAGACTGGAGAGCTGGCAGCTCCCAGGAGGCCTTGGGGGCGGGCCCAAGGGAGGCTGGGCAGGTTCCCAACCAGACTCAGTCAGTCTCTAGAGACCTGCTGCTTTCCAGGGACACACCTGGCCTCCCTGCTAGCCACAAAGACCAAGCAGCCAGCCCACAACCGAGCACACCCTTCGATAGCTCAGTTGGTAGAGCGGAGGACTGTAGACTGGACACCCAGCCACGGCCATCCTTAGGTCGCTGGTTCGATTCCGGCTCGAAGGAAGAAGTGCCTGAAGCTTTTGGCAAACACACACAGACACGCAGCCACGCCCTGTTCTACCTGGCCAGGCCGCGTCCCCAAGCCTCCAAGGCAAAACCCAGCAGAGCCTTGCTTGAGCCTTTGGGACCTCACACCTCCAAGGCACACAGCCCTGCTGCTCCCTCCTGGACACACTGCCACCCACACAAGCTCCTCAGGGACACAGCCATCCCCTGCCTGCAGCCTCCTGACTCCTGCCAGCTGGACACACAACCCCCGCCTGCCAGCACCTTCACTTTTAGCTGCCTGACACCCCAACCCCATCCCAACACTCCACCTCTACCTTGCCCCTCACCACAGCTCTGCTGCCCCTGACCCCTGGGCCTCTCTAGCCACTGAGCACAGGACTGTCAGCCCCACCTCTTGCTGACCCCGCCCTACCCTGGACCAACCCAACAAGGAATCCACCTCCTCCTGCCTACCCACACTCTTGTCTCCATTCTCTTTCTGAGGCCCAGCACTGCAAAGGCATCTCACAGTGTCCCAGTGCCTGCTCATCTCACGCCTTCATCTTCACCCTTCCCTCCAGCTCTTCCTCTGTCCCTGTCTCTCCACTTGTTTCTATCTGGCTTCTCGTGTGTTGGGCTCTCTCTGTCTCTTCCCTCTCCCTGCCTCTCCTGGGGTCACTGTGGGCCCCTTCCTGTCTCTTTCCCTGTCCCACACTAACTCTCCTGCTCCCCTGTGTCTCCCTAGTTACTGGAATGCCTGAGGCCTTTCCGTGCCAACTACAGACCTCTGGAGGGCACAGGGGACAGGAGGCAGGAGGCAGCAGAGGTTCTTCAGGTAGTGTTGCCCAGGAGGGCTGGGATTTGACAGGCATGTGGCCCAGCTGCCCACATCTCCTGGACCCCACCTTGGCTGTGCACCCCCTACAGGGGTGTTGCCTTGGCCTTCTGCAGTGGAGAGAACAGGGACATCTGGCACTGGGTGGATGGTGGGCATTAGTGCCTGGACCCTTCCCACAGCCCTGTACCCTCCCCAATGATCCCTGTGCAAGTGACTCACACAAGGCACAGAGAGTGAACACCCAGAGGCCTGACAAGATCTCAAGGCACTCAGGACACTCAGTGGGCGCTGGACTGCTGGGGCAAAGGGACCGACACAGCCAGGATAGCTTCAGGGGCATCAGCGTCCTTGCAAAGGCACATCAATGGCGCCCTTCCTTGGCCACCTATGGGCCTGCTGCTGCCTATGAGCAGCCTAGATCCTTTCCCTCCCCGTCCCAAGTGACCCCAGCAGGAAGAGGGTAGACAGTCTCCAGGAGGAAGGCTGTCAAGCCCCTCTGAGAGGACGGAGTGGGTGTGGTGGATCTGTGTCCAGTGCTCCCAGAAGAAGGGTCCTCTGGAGCAGTCTCCACACACCTCATGGACACAGGAAGCTGGACACAGACAGGACACACACCCACGGGTAGCGCTAAGGAACCTAGACTTCCCAAGCTAGGGCAGAGAAGGGGATGCTCCCACCCCACCTCCACACATACACACTCCCTCCAGTGCCTCTCCTTCCAAACACTCGCTCCCATCAGTGGTGTTTAGAAGAGAGTTGGCACAAGAGATGTTAGGAGCATCTATGACTTCCGGAGCAGCTGTGACCTTCACATGCCAAGGTTCTACCACCAACCCCTTGTCCTCCATCTACTCCTTCCGCTTCCCCCCATCAAGCCACGAAGGTGAAGGGATCCCAGGTGCAGGAAGAGGCCCCAACCTTGGGTGACAGCATGCCCAGACTCAGCTTGGCCCTGGAGATGGCTGGATGTGCCTAACGTGACGTGTGCTGAAGTCACCCTGCATGGATGTTGACCCTCTAGGCTAGGAGTCACCACATTTGGAACCTTGGAGGCAGAGCCTCATGGGGCAGCCAGCGCTTTCCTGGCTTCTTGCCAGATGGAGTGTGGTGCCAGGGTCCTGATCTTTGTAGCCTTGGGGCATGGGGAGAGAAGGAGTGAGGGGGAGCTAAGGTTGGGGAGGAAAGTGGGCTGCTTGTGATAAAGTCACCTTGACCCAGGTGCCTTCCCGACCACCTTGCTTTGGGGGTAGTGGCCACCAAGCCAGTGGGAGTTCAGTTCCTTTCAGAGTAGCTGGCAACAGCCGGTCTCTCTTGGGCACCTCTGTTTAGTCTGGGCGGCTGGGACAGTCAGCAGAGGGTCCGGGCACCCTGGGTACAGGGACGCAAGGCGGGAACTGAAACCAGCCTGACACACTGCTGGCATGACCACATGACCAGCTACAAGCTCAGGGAACGCAGTGCTCCCTCTGGCAATGGATTCTGAGTCCCATTGTGGAGGATGGCAGGGGAGAAAAGGGGTGTCTGTCTTTGGGGGGAGGGGGGGAGGGGGAGGGTGGGTGTCTCTTCCAACCCCACCTCATGCATCTGGCTCCTACCCCAGAGGCCTGGCAAAGTCCTGGGTGCCCCTAGCCCGTTGACCCAAGCAAACCCAGGACTTCTGTGGGTGGTTTTCCAGCATGTCTCCTTGTGCCCTCAATACAGTACAATGTTGGGCTGGAAGGTCCTGGAATGCATGGAGAAAGAAGTCTGTGGAGGAAACCCCATTCTGACTGTATGGCCAACAGGACTCCCTGATGGTGGGAGGAGATGGCATCTCTGGATGCCTTCCCTTGCCTCCTCTCCTGTCCCATGCCCTCCCCTCGCCTCCCCTCCCCTCTCCTCTCAGCTCCTCCCCTGTCCCCACCCTGCCCTGCTCCAGCTTTCTTTGCCCTGCCTTCCCTTTGTTTGGTCTCTCCTACCTGACCCTTGCCTCCCCTGCCAGCCTTTTTTCTCTCCTCAACAGCAGTCCTCCTTCCTCACCCACTCATGTTCTGCTTTCTGGCCAAGGGGCGCAGCTGAGCGCCCTGAAGGTTGACTCAATGACGTCTCCCCTCTTCTTAAGTGTCCCGCTGGCTGACCAGCAAGCCCACCCAGAGCATTGCCCTTCCTCCCCCTTTCCTCCTGCTTTCCTCCTCCTTTCGCCTCTCCTCTTTGTGCTGCTGCTCCTCCAGCTCCTCCTGCTCTTCCAGCCCCTCCTGCTGCTGCTGCTGCTGCTGCTGCTGCTGCTGCTGCTGCTCCTCCTCCTCCTCCTCCTCCTCCTCCTCCTCCTCTCTCCTCCTCCTCCTCCTCCTCCCCCTCCTCCTACTCCTCCTGCTGCACCTCCTCCTCCTCCTCCTCTAACCTCCAGATCCTCCTCCTGCTTTGACTCCCCTGACCCCTCTGCAGCAGCACCCCTAGCACCAGCAATGAGCAGCCACCTCTGTCAGCAGTGCCAGTGCTACTAGCAGGGCTCCCTGGGCTTCCCAGGTCCCAGACTGGAGAGCTGGCAGCTCCCAGGAGGCCTTGGGGGCGGGCCCAAGGGAGGCTGGGCAGGTTCCCAACCAGACTCAGTCAGTCTCTAGAGACCTGCTGCTTTCCAGGGACACACCTGGCCTCCCTGCTAGCCACAAAGACCAAGCAGCCAGCCCACAACCGAGCACACCCTTCGATAGCTCAGTTGGTAGAGCGGAGGACTGTAGACTGGACACCCAGCCACGGCCATCCTTAGGTCGCTGGTTCGATTCCGGCTCGAAGGAAGAAGTGCCTGAAGCTTTTGGCAAACACACACAGACACGCAGCCACGCCCTGTTCTACCTGGCCAGGCCGCGTCCCCAAGCCTCCAAGGCAAAACCCAGCAGAGCCTTGCTTGAGCCTTTGGGACCTCACACCTCCAAGGCACACAGCCCTGCTGCTCCCTCCTGGACACACTGCCACCCACACAAGCTCCTCAGGGACACAGCCATCCCCTGCCTGCAGCCTCCTGACTCCTGCCAGCTGGACACACAACCCCCGCCTGCCAGCACCTTCACTTTTAGCTGCCTGACACCCCAACCCCATCCCAACACTCCACCTCTACCTTGCCCCTCACCACAGCTCTGCTGCCCCTGACCCCTGGGCCTCTCTAGCCACTGAGCACAGGACTGTCAGCCCCACCTCTTGCTGACCCCGCCCTACCCTGGACCAACCCAACAAGGAATCCACCTCCTCCTGCCTACCCACACTCTTGCCTCCATTCTCTTTCTGAGGCCCAGCACTGCAAAGGCATCTCACAGTGTCCCAGTGCCTGCTCATCTCACGCCTTCATCTTCACCCTTCCCTCCAGCTCTTCCTCTGTCCCTGTCTCTCCACTTGTTTCTATCTGGCTTCTCGTGTGTTGGGCTCTCTCTGTCTCTTCCCTCTCCCTGCCTCTCCTGGGGTCACTGTGGGCCCCTTCCTGTCTCTTTCCCTGTCCCACACTAACTCTCCTGCTCCCCTGTGTCTCCCTAGTTACTGGAATGCCTGAGGCCTTTCCGTGCCAACTACAGACCTCTGGAGGGCACAGGGGACAGGAGGCAGGAGGCAGCAGAGGTTCTTCAGGTAGTGTTGCCCAGGAGGGCTGGGATTTGACAGGCATGTGGCCCAGCTGCCCACATCTCCTGGACCCCACCTTGGCTGTGCACCCCCTACAGGGGTGTTGCCTTGGCCTTCTGCAGTGGAGAGAACAGGGACATCTGGCACTGGGTGGATGGTGGGCATTAGTGCCTGGACCCTTCCCACAGCCCTGTACCCTCCCCAATGATCCCTGTGCAAGTGACTCACACAAGGCACAGAGAGTGAACACCCAGAGGCCTGACAAGATCTCAAGGCACTCAGGACACTCAGTGGGCGCTGGACTGCTGGGGCAAAGGGACCGACACAGCCAGGATAGCTTCAGGGGCATCAGCGTCCTTGCAAAGGCACATCAATGGCGCCCTTCCTTGGCCACCTATGGGCCTGCTGCTGCCTATGAGCAGCCTAGATCCTTTCCCTCCCCGTCCCAAGTGACCCCAGCAGGAAGAGGGTAGACAGTCTCCAGGAGGAAGGCTGTCAAGCCCCTCTGAGAGGACGGAGTGGGTGTGGTGGATCTGTGTCCAGTGCTCCCAGAAGAAGGGTCCTCTGGAGCAGTCTCCACACACCTCATGGACACAGGAAGCTGGACACAGACAGGACACACACCCACGGGTAGCGCTAAGGAACCTAGACTTCCCAAGCTAGGGCAGAGAAGGGGATGCTCCCACCCCACCTCCACACATACACACTCCCTCCAGTGCCTCTCCTTCCAAACACTCGCTCCCATCAGTGGTGTTTAGAAGAGAGTTGGCACAAGAGATGTTAGGAGCATCTATGACTTCCGGAGCAGCTGTGACCTTCACATGCCAAGGTTCTACCACCAACCCCTTGTCCTCCATCTACTCCTTCCGCTTCCCCCCATCAAGCCACGAAGGTGAAGGGATCCCAGGTGCAGGAAGAGGCCCCAACCTTGGGTGACAGCATGCCCAGACTCAGCTTGGCCCTGGAGATGGCTGGATGTGCCTAACGTGACGTGTGCTGAAGTCACCCTGCATGGATGTTGACCCTCTAGGCTAGGAGTCACCACATTTGGAACCTTGGAGGCAGAGCCTCATGGGGCAGCCAGCGCTTTCCTGGCTTCTTGCCAGATGGAGTGTGGTGCCAGGGTCCTGATCTTTGTAGCCTTGGGGCATGGGGAGAGAAGGAGTGAGGGGGAGCTAAGGTTGGGGAGGAAAGTGGGCTGCTTGTGATAAAGTCACCTTGACCCAGGTGCCTTCCCGACCACCTTGCTTTGGGGGTAGTGGCCACCAAGCCAGTGGGAGTTCAGTTCCTTTCAGAGTAGCTGGCAACAGCCGGTCTCTCTTGGGCACCTCTGTTTAGTCTGGGCGGCTGGGACAGTCAGCAGAGGGTCCGGGCACCCTGGGTACAGGGACGCAAG
The DNA here is from genome assembly GCF_024711535.1 of Dipodomys merriami. Taxonomy (NCBI): domain Eukaryota; kingdom Metazoa; phylum Chordata; class Mammalia; order Rodentia; family Heteromyidae; genus Dipodomys; species Dipodomys merriami. Next base: position 130,256 of record NW_027202851.1, read on the forward strand.
GCGGGAACTGAAACCAGCCTGACACACTGCTGGCATGACCACATGACCAGCTACAAGCTCAGGGAACGCAGTGCTCCCTCTGGCAATGGATTCTGAGTCCCATTGTGGAGGATGGCAGGGGAGAAAAGGGGTGTCTGTCTTTGGGGGGAGGGGGGGAGGGGGAGGGTGGGTGTCTCTTCCAACCCCACCTCATGCATCTGGCTCCTACCCCAGAGGCCTGGCAAAGTCCTGGGTGCCCCTAGCCCGTTGACCCAAGCAAACCCAGGACCTCTGTGGGTGGTTTTCCAGCATGTCTCCTTGTGCCCTCAATACAGTACAATGTTGGGCTGGAAGGTCCTGGAATGCATGGAGAAAGAAGTCTGTGGAGGAAAGCCCCATTCTGACTGTATGGCCAACAGGACTCCCTGATGGTGGGAGGAGATGGCATCTCTGGATGCCTTCCCTTGCCTCCTCTCCTGTCCCATGCCCTCCCCTCGCCTCCCCTCCCCTCTCCTCTCAGCTCCTCCCCTGTCCCCACCCTGCCCTGCTCCAGCTTTCTTTGCCCTGCCTTCCCTTTGTTTGGTCTCTCCTACCTGACCCTTGCCTCCCCTGCCAGCCTTTTTTCTCTCCTCAACAGCAGTCCTCCTTCCTCACCCACTCATGTTCTGCTTTCTGGCCAAGGGGCGCAGCTGAGCGCCCTGAAGGTTGACTCAATGACGTCTCCCCTCTTCTTAAGTGTCCCGCTGGCTGACCAGCAAGCCCACCCAGAGCATTGCCCTTCCTCCCCCTTTCCTCCTGCTTTCCTCCTCCTTTCCCTCTCCTCTTTGTGCTGCTGCTCCTCCAGCTCCTCCTGCTCTTCCAGCCCCTCCTGCTGCTGCTGCTGCTGCTGCTGCTGCTGCTGCTGCTGCTCCTCCTCCTCCTCCTCCTCCTCCTCCTCCTCCTTCTCCTCCTCCTCCTCCTCCTCCCCCTCCTCCTACTCCTCCTGCTGCACCTCCTCCTCCTCCTCCTCTAACCTCCAGATCCTCCTCCTGCTTTGACTCCCCTGACCCCTCTGCAGCAGCACCCCTAGCACCAGCAATGAGCAGCCACCTCTGTCAGCAGTGCCAGTGCTACTAGCAGGGCTCCCTGGGCTTCCCAGGTCCCAGACTGGAGAGCTGGCAGCTCCCAGGAGGCCTTGGGGGCGGGCCCAAGGGAGGCTGGGCAGGTTCCCAACCAGACTCAGTCAGTCTCTAGAGACCTGCTGCTTTCCAGGGACACACCTGGCCTCCCTGCTAGCCACAAAGACCAAGCAGCCAGCCCACAACCGAGCACACCCTTCGATAGCTCAGTTGGTAGAGCGGAGGACTGTAGACTGGACACCCAGCCACGGCCATCCTTAGGTCGCTGGTTCGATTCCGGCTCGAAGGAAGAAGTGCCTGAAGCTTTTGGCAAACACACACAGACACGCAGCCACGCCCTGTTCTACCTGGCCAGGCCGCGTCCCCAAGCCTCCAAGGCAAAACCCAGCAGAGCCTTGCTTGAGCCTTTGGGACCTCACACCTCCAAGGCACACAGCCCTGCTGCTCCCTCCTGGACACACTGCCACCCACACAAGCTCCTCAGGGACACAGCCATCCCCTGCCTGCAGCCTCCTGACTCCTGCCAGCTGGACACACAACCCCCGCCTGCCAGCACCTTCACTTTTAGCTGCCTGACACCCCAACCCCATCCCAACACTCCACCTCTACCTTGCCCCTCACCACAGCTCTGCTGCCCCTGACCCCTGGGCCTCTCTAGCCACTGAGCACAGGACTGTCAGCCCCACCTCTTGCTGACCCCGCCCTACCCTGGACCAACCCAACAAGGAATCCACCTCCTCCTGCCTACCCACACTCTTGCCTCCATTCTCTTTCTGAGGCCCAGCACTGCAAAGGCATCTCACAGTGTCCCAGTGCCTGCTCATCTCACGCCTTCATCTTCACCCTTCCCTCCAGCTCTTCCTCTGTCCCTGTCTCTCCACTTGTTTCTATCTGGCTTCTCGTGTGTTGGGCTCTCTCTGTCTCTTCCCTCTCCCTGCCTCTCCTGGGGTCACTGTGGGCCCCTTCCTGTCTCTTTCCCTGTCCCACACTAACTCTCCTGCTCCCCTGTGTCTCCCTAGTTACTGGAATGCCTGAGGCCTTTCCGTGCCAACTACAGACCTCTGGAGGGCACAGGGGACAGGAGGCAGGAGGCAGCAGAGGTTCTTCAGGTAGTGTTGCCCAGGAGGGCTGGGATTTGACAGGCATGTGGCCCAGCTGCCCACATCTCCTGGACCCCACCTTGGCTGTGCACCCCCTACAGGGGTGTTGCCTTGGCCTTCTGCAGTGGAGAGAACAGGGACATCTGGCACTGGGTGGATGGTGGGCATTAGTGCCTGGACCCTTCCCACAGCCCTGTACCCTCCCCAATGATCCCTGTGCAAGTGACTCACACAAGGCACAGAGAGTGAACACCCAGAGGCCTGACAAGATCTCAAGGCACTCAGGACACTCAGTGGGCGCTGGACTGCTGGGGCAAAGGGACCGACACAGCCAGGATAGCTTCAGGGGCATCAGCGTCCTTGCAAAGGCACATCAATGGCGCCCTTCCTTGGCCACCTATGGGCCTGCTGCTGCCTATGAGCAGCCTAGATCCTTTCCCTCCCCGTCCCAAGTGACCCCAGCAGGAAGAGGGTAGACAGTCTCCAGGAGGAAGGCTGTCAAGCCCCTCTGAGAGGACGGAGTGGGTGTGGTGGATCTGTGTCCAGTGCTCCCAGAAGAAGGGTCCTCTGGAGCAGTCTCCACACACCTCATGGACACAGGAAGCTGGACACAGACAGGACACACACCCACGGGTAGCGCTAAGGAACCTAGACTTCCCAAGCTAGGGCAGAGAAGGGGATGCTCCCACCCCACCTCCACACATACACACTCCCTCCAGTGCCTCTCCTTCCAAACACTCGCTCCCATCAGTGGTGTTTAGAAGAGAGTTGGCACAAGAGATGTTAGGAGCATCTATGACTTCCGGAGCAGCTGTGACCTTCACATGCCAAGGTTCTACCACCAACCCCTTGTCCTCCATCTACTCCTTCCGCTTCCCCCCATCAAGCCACGAAGGTGAAGGGATCCCAGGTGCAGGAAGAGGCCCCAACCTTGGGTGACAGCATGCCCAGACTCAGCTTGGCCCTGGAGATGGCTGGATGTGCCTAACGTGACGTGTGCTGAAGTCACCCTGCATGGATGTTGACCCTCTAGGCTAGGAGTCACCACATTTGGAACCTTGGAGGCAGAGCCTCATGGGGCAGCCAGCGCTTTCCTGGCTTCTTGCCAGATGGAGTGTGGTGCCAGGGTCCTGATCTTTGTAGCCTTGGGGCATGGGGAGAGAAGGAGTGAGGGGGAGCTAAGGGTGGGGAGGAAAGTGGGCTGCTTGTGATAAAGTCACCTTGACCCAGGTGCCTTCCCGACCACCTTGCTTTGGGGGTAGTGGCCACCAAGCCAGTGGGAGTTCAGTTCCTTTCAGAGTAGCTGGCAACAGCCGGTCTCTCTTGGGCACCTCTGTTTAGTCTGGGCGGCTGGGACAGTCAGCAGAGGGTCCGGGCACCCTGGGTACAGGGACGCAAGGCGGGAACTGAAACCAGCCTGACACACTGCTGGCATGACCACATGACCAGCTACAAGCTCAGGGAACGCAGTGCTCCCTCTGGCAATGGATTCTGAGTCCCATTGTGGAGGATGGCAGGGGAGAAAAGGGGTGTCTGTCTTTGGGGGGAGGGGGGAGGGGGGGAGGGGGAGGGAGAGTGTCTCTTCCAACCCCACCTCATGCATCTGGCTCCTACCCCAGAGGCCTGGCAAAGTCCTGGGTGCCCCTAGCCCGTTGACCCAAGCAAACCCAGGACCTCTGTGGGTGGTTTTCCAGCATGTCTCCTTGTGCCCTCAATACAGTACAATGTTGGGCTGGAAGGTCCTGGAATGCATGGAGAAAGAAGTCTGTGGAGGAAAGCCCCATTCTGACTGTATGGCCAACAGGACTCCCTGATGGTGGGAGGAGATGGCATCTCTGGATGCCTTCCCTTGCCTCCTCTCCTGTCCCATGCCCTCCCCTCGCCTCCCCTCCCCTCTCCTCTCAGCTCCTCCCCTGTCCCCACCCTGCCCTGCTCCAGCTTTCTTTGCCCTGCCTTCCCTTTGTTTGGTCTCTCCTACCTGACCCTTGCCTCCCCTGCCAGCCTTTTTTCTCTCCTCAACAGCAGTCCTCCTTCCTCACCCACTCATGTTCTGCTTTCTGGCCAAGGGGCGCAGCTGAGCGCCCTGAAGGTTGACTCAATGACGTCTCCCCTCTTCTTAAGTGTCCCGCTGGCTGACCAGCAAGCCCACCCAGAGCATTGCCCTTCCTCCCCCTTTCCTCCTGCTTTCCTCCTCCTTTCCCTCTCCTCTTTGTGCTGCTGCTCCTCCAGCTCCTCCTGCTCTTCCAGCCCCTCCTGCTGCTGCTGCTGCTGCTGCTGCTGCTGCTGCTGCTGCTGCTCCTCCTCCTCCTCCTCCTCCTCCTCCTCCTCCTCCTCCTCCTCCTTCTCCTCCTCCTCCTCCTCCTCCCCCTCCTCCTACTCCTCCTGCTGCACCTCCTCCTCCTCCTCCTCTAACCTCCAGATCCTCCTCCTGCTTTGACTCCCCTGACCCCTCTGCAGCAGCACCCCTAGCACCAGCAATGAGCAGCCACCTCTGTCAGCAGTGCCAGTGCTACTAGCAGGGCTCCCTGGGCTTCCCAGGTCCCAGACTGGAGAGCTGGCAGCTCCCAGGAGGCCTTGGGGGCGGGCCCAAGGGAGGCTGGGCAGGTTCCCAACCAGACTCAGTCAGTCTCTAGAGACCTGCTGCTTTCCAGGGACACACCTGGCCTCCCTGCTAGCCACAAAGACCAAGCAGCCAGCCCACAACCGAGCACACCCTTCGATAGCTCAGTTGGTAGAGCGGAGGACTGTAGACTGGACACCCAGCCACGGCCATCCTTAGGTCGCTGGTTCGATTCCGGCTCGAAGGAAGAAGTGCCTGAAGCTTTTGGCAAACACACACAGACACGCAGCCACGCCCTGTTCTACCTGGCCAGGCCGCGTCCCCAAGCCTCCAAGGCAAAACCCAGCAGAGCCTTGCTTGAGCCTTTGGGACCTCACACCTCCAAGGCACACAGCCCTGCTGCTCCCTCCTGGACACACTGCCACCCACACAAGCTCCTCAGGGACACAGCCATCCCCTGCCTGCAGCCTCCTGACTCCTGCCAGCTGGACACACAACCCCCGCCTGCCAGCACCTTCACTTTTAGCTGCCTGACACCCCAACCCCATCCCAACACTCCACCTCTACCTTGCCCCTCACCACAGCTCTGCTGCCCCTGACCCCTGGGCCTCTCTAGCCACTGAGCACAGGACTGTCAGCCCCACCTCTTGCTGACCCCGCCCTACCCTGGACCAACCCAACAAGGAATCCACCTCCTCCTGCCTACCCACACTCTTGTCTCCATTCTCTTTCTGAGGCCCAGCACTGCAAAGGCATCTCACAGTGTCCCAGTGCCTGCTCATCTCACGCCTTCATCTTCACCCTTCCCTCCAGCTCTTCCTCTGTCCCTGTCTCTCCACTTGTTTCTATCTGGCTTCTCGTGTGTTGGGCTCTCTCTGTCTCTTCCCTCTCCCTGCCTCTCCTGGGGTCACTGTGGGCCCCTTCCTGTCTCTTTCCCTGTCCCACACTAACTCTCCTGCTCCCCTGTGTCTCCCTAGTTACTGGAATGCCTGAGGCCTTTCCGTGCCAACTACAGACCTCTGGAGGGCACAGGGGACAGGAGGCAGGAGGCAGCAGAGGTTCTTCAGGTAGTGTTGCCCAGGAGGGCTGGGATTTGACAGGCATGTGGCCCAGCTGCCCACATCTCCTGGACCCCACCTTGGCTGTGCACCCCCTACAGGGGTGTTGCCTTGGCCTTCTGCAGTGGAGAGAACAGGGACATCTGGCACTGGGTGGATGGTGGGCATTAGTGCCTGGACCCTTCCCACAGCCCTGTACCCTCCCCAATGATCCCTGTGCAAGTGACTCACACAAGGCACAGAGAGTGAACACCCAGAGGCCTGACAAGATCTCAAGGCACTCAGGACACTCAGTGGGCGCTGGACTGCTGGGGCAAAGGGACCGACACAGCCAGGATAGCTTCAGGGGCATCAGCGTCCTTGCAAAGGCACATCAATGGCGCCCTTCCTTGGCCACCTATGGGCCTGCTGCTGCCTATGAGCAGCCTAGATCCTTTCCCTCCCCGTCCCAAGTGACCCCAGCAGGAAGAGGGTAGACAGTCTCCAGGAGGAAGGCTGTCAAGCCCCTCTGAGAGGACGGAGTGGGTGTGGTGGATCTGTGTCCAGTGCTCCCAGAAGAAGGGTCCTCTGGAGCAGTCTCCACACACCTCATGGACACAGGAAGCTGGACACAGACAGGACACACACCCACGGGTAGCGCTAAGGAACCTAGACTTCCCAAGCTAGGGCAGAGAAGGGGATGCTCCCACCCCACCTCCACACATACACACTCCCTCCAGTGCCTCTCCTTCCAAACACTCGCTCCCATCAGTGGTGTTTAGAAGAGAGTTGGCACAAGAGATGTTAGGAGCATCTATGACTTCCGGAGCAGCTGTGACCTTCACATGCCAAGGTTCTACCACCAACCCCTTGTCCTCCATCTACTCCTTCCGCTTCCCCCCATCAAGCCACGAAGGTGAAGGGATCCCAGGTGCAGGAAGAGGCCCCAACCTTGGGTGACAGCATGCCCAGACTCAGCTTGGCCCTGGAGATGGCTGGATGTGCCTAACGTGACGTGTGCTGAAGTCACCCTGCATGGATGTTGACCCTCTAGGCTAGGAGTCACCACATTTGGAACCTTGGAGGCAGAGCCTCATGGGGCAGCCAGCGCTTTCCTGGCTTCTTGCCAGATGGAGTGTGGTGCCAGGGTCCTGATCTTTGTAGCCTTGGGGCATGGGGAGAGAAGGAGTGAGGGGGAGCTAAGGTTGGGGAGGAAAGTGGGCTGCTTGTGATAAAGTCACCTTGACCCAGGTGCCTTCCCGACCACCTTGCTTTGGGGGTAGTGGCCACCAAGCCAGTGGGAGTTCAGTTCCTTTCAGAGTAGCTGGCAACAGCCGGTCTCTCTTGGGCACCTCTGTTTAGTCTGGGCGGCTGGGACAGTCAGCAGAGGGTCCGGGCACCCTGGGTACAGGGACGCAAGGCGGGAACTGAAACCAGCCTGACACACTGCTGGCATGACCACATGACCAGCTACAAGCTCAGGGAACGCAGTGCTCCCTCTGGCAATGGATTCTGAGTCCCATTGTGGAGGATGGCAGGGGAGAAAAGGGGTGTCTGTCTTTGGGGGGAGGGGGGGAGGGGGAGGGTGGGTGTCTCTTCCAACCCCACCTCATGCATCTGGCTCCTACCCCAGAGGCCTGGCAAAGTCCTGGGTGCCCCTAGCCCGTTGACCCAAGCAAACCCAGGACTTCTGTGGGTGGTTTTCCAGCATGTCTCCTTGTGCCCTCAATACAGTACAATGTTGGGCTGGAAGGTCCTGGAATGCATGGAGAAAGAAGTCTGTGGAGGAAAGCCCCATTCTGACTGTATGGCCAACAGGACTCCCTGATGGTGGGAGGAGATGGCATCTCTGGATGCCTTCCCTTGCCTCCTCTCCTGTCCCATGCCCTCCCCTCGCCTCCCCTCCCCTCTCCTCTCAGCTCCTCCCCTGTCCCCACCCTGCCCTGCTCCAGCTTTCTTTGCCCTGCCTTCCCTTTGTTTGGTCTCTCCTACCTGACCCTTGCCTCCCCTGCCAGCCTTTTTTCTCTCCTCAACAGCAGTCCTCCTTCCTCACCCACTCATGTTCTGCTTTCTGGCCAAGGGGCGCAGCTGAGCGCCCTGAAGGTTGACTCAATGACGTCTCCCCTCTTCTTAAGTGTCCCGCTGGCTGACCAGCAAGCCCACCCAGAGCATTGCCCTTCCTCCCCCTTTCCTCCTGCTTTCCTCCTCCTTTCCCTCTCCTCTTTGTGCTGCTGCTCCTCCAGCTCCTCCTGCTCTTCCAGCCCCTCCTGCTGCTGCTGCTGCTGCTGCTGCTGCTGCTGCTGCTGCTCCTCCTCCTCCTCCTCCTCCTCCTCCTCCTCCTTCTCCTCCTCCTCCTCCTCCTCCCCCTCCTCCTACTCCTCCTGCTGCACCTCCTCCTCCTCCTCCTCTAACCTCCAGATCCTCCTCCTGCTTTGACTCCCCTGACCCCTCTGCAGCAGCACCCCTAGCACCAGCAATGAGCAGCCACCTCTGTCAGCAGTGCCAGTGCTACTAGCAGGGCTCCCTGGGCTTCCCAGGTCCCAGACTGGAGAGCTGGCAGCTCCCAGGAGGCCTTGGGGGCGGGCCCAAGGGAGGCTGGGCAGGTTCCCAACCAGACTCAGTCAGTCTCTAGAGACCTGCTGCTTTCCAGGGACACACCTGGCCTCCCTGCTAGCCACAAAGACCAAGCAGCCAGCCCACAACCGAGCACACCCTTCGATAGCTCAGTTGGTAGAGCGGAGGACTGTAGACTGGACACCCAGCCACGGCCATCCTTAGGTCGCTGGTTCGATTCCGGCTCGAAGGAAGAAGTGCCTGAAGCTTTTGGCAAACACACACAGACACGCAGCCACGCCCTGTTCTACCTGGCCAGGCCGCGTCCCCAAGCCTCCAAGGCAAAACCCAGCAGAGCCTTGCTTGAGCCTTTGGGACCTCACACCTCCAAGGCACACAGCCCTGCTGCTCCCTCCTGGACACACTGCCACCCACACAAGCTCCTCAGGGACACAGCCATCCCCTGCCTGCAGCCTCCTGACTCCTGCCAGCTGGACACACAACCCCCGCCTGCCAGCACCTTCACTTTTAGCTGCCTGACACCCCAACCCCATCCCAACACTCCACCTCTACCTTGCCCCTCACCACAGCTCTGCTGCCCCTGACCCCTGGGCCTCTCTAGCCACTGAGCACAGGACTGTCAGCCCCACCTCTTGCTGACCCCGCCCTACCCTGGACCAACCCAACAAGGAATCCACCTCCTCCTGCCTACCCACACTCTTGCCTCCATTCTCTTTCTGAGGCCCAGCACTGCAAAGGCATCTCACAGTGTCCCAGTGCCTGCTCATCTCACGCCTTCATCTTCACCCTTCCCTCCAGCTCTTCCTCTGTCCCTGTCTCTCCACTTGTTTCTATCTGGCTTCTCGTGTGTTGGGCTCTCTCTGTCTCTTCCCTCTCCCTGCCTCTCCTGGGGTCACTGTGGGCCCCTTCCTGTCTCTTTCCCTGTCCCACACTAACTCTCCTGCTCCCCTGTGTCTCCCTAGTTACTGGAATGCCTGAGGCCTTTCCGTGCCAACTACAGACCTCTGGAGGGCACAGGGGACAGGAGGCAGGAGGCAGCAGAGGTTCTTCAGGTAGTGTTGCCCAGGAGGGCTGGGATTTGACAGGCATGTGGCCCAGCTGCCCACATCTCCTGGACCCCACCTTGGCTGTGCACCCCCTACAGGGGTGTTGCCTTGGCCTTCTGCAGTGGAGAGAACAGGGACATCTGGCACTGGGTGGATGGTGGGCATTAGTGCCTGGACCCTTCCCACAGCCCTGTACCCTCCCCAATGATCCCTGTGCAAGTGACTCACACAAGGCACAGAGAGTGAACACCCAGAGGCCTGACAAGATCTCAAGGCACTCAGGACACTCAGTGGGCGCTGGACTGCTGGGGCAAAGGGACCGACACAGCCAGGATAGCTTCAGGGGCATCAGCGTCCTTGCAAAGGCACATCAATGGCGCCCTTCCTTGGCCACCTATGGGCCTGCTGCTGCCTATGAGCAGCCTAGATCCTTTCCCTCCCCGTCCCAAGTGACCCCAGCAGGAAGAGGGTAGACAGTCTCCAGGAGGAAGGCTGTCAAGCCCCTCTGAGAGGACGGAGTGGGTGTGGTGGATCTGTGTCCAGTGCTCCCAGAAGAAGGGTCCTCTGGAGCAGTCTCCACACACCTCATGGACACAGGAAGCTGGACACAGACAGGACACACACCCACGGGTAGCGCTAAGGAACCTAGACTTCCCAAGCTAGGGCAGAGAAGGGGATGCTCCCACCCCACCTCCACACATACACACTCCCTCCAGTGCCTCTCCTTCCAAACACTCGCTCCCATCAGTGGTGTTTAGAAGAGAGTTGGCACAAGAGATGTTAGGAGCATCTATGACTTCCGGAGCAGCTGTGACCTTCACATGCCAAGGTTCTACCACCAACCCCTTGTCCTCCATCTACTCCTTCCGCTTCCCCCCATCAAGCCACGAAGGTGAAGGGATCCCAGGTGCAGGAAGAGGCCCCAACCTTGGGTGACAGCATGCCCAGACTCAGCTTGGCCCTGGAGATGGCTGGATGTGCCTAACGTGACGTGTGCTGAAGTCACCCTGCATGGATGTTGACCCTCTAGGCTAGGAGTCACCACATTTGGAACCTTGGAGGCAGAGCCTCATGGGGCAGCCAGCGCTTTCCTGGCTTCTTGCCAGATGGAGTGTGGTGCCAGGGTCCTGATCTTTGTAGCCTTGGGGCATGGGGAGAGAAGGAGTGAGGGGGAGCTAAGGTTGGGGAGGAAAGTGGGCTGCTTGTGATAAAGTCACCTTGACCCAGGTGCCTTCCCGACCACCTTGCTTTGGGGGTAGTGGCCACCAAGCCAGTGGGAGTTCAGTTCCTTTCAGAGTAGCTGGCAACAGCCGGTCTCTCTTGGGCACCTCTGTTTAGTCTGGGCGGCTGGGACAGTCAGCAGAGGGTCCGGGCACCCTGGGTACAGGGACGCAAGGCGGGAACTGAAACCAGCCTGACACACTGCTGGCATGACCACATGACCAGCTACAAGCTCAGGGAACGCAGTGCTCCCTCTGGCAATGGATTCTGAGTCCCATTGTGGAGGATGGCAGGGGAGAAAAGGGGTGTCTGTCTTTGGGGGGAGGGGGGGAGGGGGAGGGTGGGTGTCTCTTCCAACCCCACCTCATGCATCTGGCTCCTACCCCAGAGGCCTGGCAAAGTCCTGGGTGCCCCTAGCCCGTTGACCCAAGCAAACCCAGGACCTCTGTGGGTGGTTTTCCAGCATGTCTCCTTGTGCCCTCAATACAGTACAATGTTGGGCTGGAAGGTCCTGGAATGCATGGAGAAAGAAGTCTGTGGAGGAAAGCCCCATTCTGACTGTATGGCCAACAGGACTCCCTGATGGTGGGAGGAGATGGCATCTCTGGATGCCTTCCCTTGCCTCCTCTCCTGTCCCATGCCCTCCCCTCGCCTCCCCTCCCCTCTCCTCTCAGCTCCTCCCCTGTCCCCACCCTGCCCTGCTCCAGCTTTCTTTGCCCTGCCTTCCCTTTGTTTGGTCTCTCCTACCTGACCCTTGCCTCCCCTGCCAGCCTTTTTTCTCTCCTCAACAGCAGTCCTCCTTCCTCACCCACTCATGTTCTGCTTTCTGGCCAAGGGGCGCAGCTGAGCGCCCTGAAGGTTGACTCAATGACGTCTCCCCTCTTCTTAAGTGTCCCGCTGGCTGACCAGCAAGCCCACCCAGAGCATTGCCCTTCCTCCCCCTTTCCTCCTGCTTTCCTCCTCCTTTCCCTCTCCTCTTTGTGCTGCTGCTCCTCCAGCTCCTCCTGCTCTTCCAGCCCCTCCTGCTGCTGCTGCTGCTGCTGCTGCTGCTGCTGCTGCTGCTCCTCCTCCTCCTCCTCCTCCTCCTCCTCCTCCTTCTCCTCCTCCTCCTCCTCCTCCCCCTCCTCCTACTCCTCCTGCTGCACCTCCTCCTCCTCCTCCTCTAACCTCCAGATCCTCCTCCTGCTTTGACTCCCCTGACCCCTCTGCAGCAGCACCCCTAGCACCAGCAATGAGCAGCCACCTCTGTCAGCAGTGCCAGTGCTACTAGCAGGGCTCCCTGGGCTTCCCAGGTCCCAGACTGGAGAGCTGGCAGCTCCCAGGAGGCCTTGGGGGCGGGCCCAAGGGAGGCTGGGCAGGTTCCCAACCAGACTCAGTCAGTCTCTAGAGACCTGCTGCTTTCCAGGGACACACCTGGCCTCCCTGCTAGCCACAAAGACCAAGCAGCCAGCCCACAACCGAGCACACCCTTCGATAGCTCAGTTGGTAGAGCGGAGGACTGTAGACTGGACACCCAGCCACGGCCATCCTTAGGTCGCTGGTTCGATTCCGGCTCGAAGGAAGAAGTGCCTGAAGCTTTTGGCAAACACACACAGACACGCAGCCACGCCCTGTTCTACCTGGCCAGGCCGCGTCCCCAAGCCTCCAAGGCAAAACCCAGCAGAGCCTTGCTTGAGCCTTTGGGACCTCACACCTCCAAGGCACACAGCCCTGCTGCTCCCTCCTGGACACACTGCCACCCACACAAGCTCCTCAGGGACACAGCCATCCCCTGCCTGCAGCCTCCTGACTCCTGCCAGCTGGACACACAACCCCCGCCTGCCAGCACCTTCACTTTTAGCTGCCTGACACCCCAACCCCATCCCAACACTCCACCTCTACCTTGCCCCTCACCACAGCTCTGCTGCCCCTGACCCCTGGGCCTCTCTAGCCACTGAGCACAGGACTGTCAGCCCCACCTCTTGCTGACCCCGCCCTACCCTGGACCAACCCAACAAGGAATCCACCTCCTCCTGCCTACCCACACTCTTGCCTCCATTCTCTTTCTGAGGCCCAGCACTGCAAAGGCATCTCACAGTGTCCCAGTGCCTGCTCATCTCACGCCTTCATCTTCACCCTTCCCTCCAGCTCTTCCTCTGTCCCTGTCTCTCCACTTGTTTCTATCTGGCTTCTCGTGTGTTGGGCTCTCTCTGTCTCTTCCCTCTCCCTGCCTCTCCTGGGGTCACTGTGGGCCCCTTCCTGTCTCTTTCCCTGTCCCACACTAACTCTCCTGCTCCCCTGTGTCTCCCTAGTTACTGGAATGCCTGAGGCCTTTCCGTGCCAACTACAGACCTCTGGAGGGCACAGGGGACAGGAGGCAGGAGGCAGCAGAGGTTCTTCAGGTAGTGTTGCCCAGGAGGGCTGGGATTTGACAGGCATGTGGCCCAGCTGCCCACATCTCCTGGACCCCACCTTGGCTGTGCACCCCCTACAGGGGTGTTGCCTTGGCCTTCTGCAGTGGAGAGAACAGGGACATCTGGCACTGGGTGGATGGTGGGCATTAGTGCCTGGACCCTTCCCACAGCCCTGTACCCTCCCCAATGATCCCTGTGCAAGTGACTCACACAAGGCACAGAGAGTGAACACCCAGAGGCCTGACAAGATCTCAAGGCACTCAGGACACTCAGTGGGCGCTGGACTGCTGGGGCAAAGGGACCGACACAGCCAGGATAGCTTCAGGGGCATCAGCGTCCTTGCAAAGGCACATCAATGGCGCCCTTCCTTGGCCACCTATGGGCCTGCTGCTGCCTATGAGCAGCCTAGATCCTTTCCCTCCCCGTCCCAAGTGACCCCAGCAGGAAGAGGGTAGACAGTCTCCAGGAGGAAGGCTGTCAAGCCCCTCTGAGAGGACGGAGTGGGTGTGGTGGATCTGTGTCCAG
>NW_027202852.1:0-143759 GCF_024711535.1 Dipodomys merriami
ATACCTAGGAATACACTTAACCAAAACATTAAAAACCTGATAAAGGAAATCAAAATAGAACTTAGAAAGTGCAAAAAACTCCCATGTCCCTGGATTGAAAGGATAAATATGGTGAAAATGGCAATACTTCCCAAGGCTACACAAAATTTCAATGTGATACCTATCAATATTCCAACCTCATTCTTCAAGGAAATAGGAGAGGCCATCCAAAAATTCATATGAACAATTAAAGACCCCGAAGAGCAAAATCGATCCTTAATAGGAAGAACAGTGATGACATTTTCTGCTTGTCTCACAAATATACTAGTTATTACAAATAAGGAAAACCATGGAGCCTATGTTTTTTGGGGGCCTGGCATACTTCACTTAATATAATGTTTTCCAAGTATTTTCATTTCCTATCAAGTGGGGCAATGCCATTCTTTCTGTTGGAGACATAGAAAAAGTTGATATTAGGTGAAATGAACCCCAAGATAAGTTTCCAAATATTCTTTCTTTATGGTGATTGTTTCTAACATATTTTTAAGATTATTTCTTTGTTGCTTTGTATGTCCCTCCCCCACAGTATAAGCCCTGCTTTCACTTTATATCATGTTGGTATAATTTGTGGAGGGGAAAGGAATAAACAAATCGTTTAAATAGGGATAAAGGTGGACGCATTGCAACAATGAGTTGTACAAGTTTTTATGTCGAAAAATGAACATTTCAATATTGGCTACGGGGGAGGGGGGAATTATGGGGGTGTTAAGGGGGGAGATAGGAAGGGATAGAAAGGGGCATCAAAGGAGGAGGCAACAATGCTGGATAAGAAATATACTCAATGGCTGAGAAGGTGGCTCAGTGGTAGAGCACTTGCATTGCATGCATGAGGCCCTGGGTTTGATTCCTCAGCACCACATAAGTTAAAAGAAATAAGACAGAAATGGCGCTGTGACTCACGTGGTAGAACACTAGCCTTGAGCTGAAGAGCTGAGGAACAGCACCCAGGCCCAGAGTTCAGGCTCCATGACTGGACCCCCCTTCCAAAAAAAAGAGAAATGTACTCATTATCTTGTCCATGTAATTGCAACTACTCTGTGCGGTATTTTCACAATTAAAAAATAAAGAACAGGCTGGAGGAATATCAATACCTAATTTCAAACTCTACTATAAAGCCATAATAATCAAAATAGCTTGGTAATGGCAAAAGAACAGACCTCAACACCAATGAATAAAATTGAAAACCCAGAAATGAACTTACAGACCTATAGCCATTTAATCTTCAATAAGGGAGCTAAAGAAATAGAATATAAGAAAGACAGTCTCTTCAGTAAATGGTGCTGGCAAAATTGGTTAATTACTTGTAGAAAATTAAAGCTACATCCTTATATATCAATCTGTACCAGAATCAACTCCAAATGGATTAAAGGCCTTTGAGTCAAAGCAGACACTCTGAAAACCTTACAGGATGAAATAGGAGAAACCCTTGGTCTCCTTGGCATAGGCCAAAATTTTCTTAATAGAGACCCAGAAACACAACAAATCAAAGAAAGATTGGACAAATGGGATTGCATGAAATTGCAGAGCTCTTGCACGGCAAAGAACATAGCTAGCAAGATTAATATAAAGCCCACAGATTGGGAGAAGATCTTCACTAGCCATACAATGGACAAGCATCTCATATCCAAAATATACCTGGAACTCAGAAAATTAAATCCCCCAACAACAAATTCTCAAAGAAACAACTGTCCAATAAATAAGTAGGCTAAAGACTTAAAGAGAAACTTCTTTGAAGAGGAAGAGGCATTGCCAATAGACACATGAAGAAATGCTCAAACTCCCTATCCATAAAAGAAATGCAAATCAAAACGACATTGAGATACCACCTCACCCCAGTTAGAATGGCTATAATCAAGAACTCTAATCACAACAGATGCTTTAGAGGATGTGGACAGAAGGAACCCTACTGCATTATTGGTGGGAGTGTGAACTTGTTCGACCACTTTGGAAAGTAGTATGGAGGTTGCTCAATAGATTCCACGTAGAGCTCCCCTATGACCCAGCAATCTCACTTTTGGGCATTTACACAAATGATCACAAAGAAGACCATACTAAAGCTTACAGCATGACTATGTTTATTGCAGTATTATTTACCATAGCTAAGATAAGGAACCAACCCAGATGCCCCTCAGTAGATGAATGTGTTATATATACACAATGGAATTCTATGCCTCCATTAGAAAGAATGATATTGCCCCATTTGTTAGGAAATGGAAAGATTGGAAAAAATTATATTGAGTGAAGTAAGCCAGGCCCAAAAAAACATGGATTTCATGGTTTCTCATATTTGTAATTGCTAGTGTATGTCTAAGACAAGCAGAAAGGGTAAGATAATTTGATGTTAGGCAAAATGAACCCCAAGATAAAGATTCAATTTTTTTTCTTTCTTGCACTTGTTTCAAACATATTTATAAGATAATTTCTTTGATGTTTTGTATGTCCCTCCTCCACGCTATTACCCCTGCTTTCACTGTATTTGATATTGATATAATTTGTGGAGGGGAAGGTAAAAACCAAATCGTTTAAATAGTGATACAGGTGGACCCATTGCAACAATGAGATGTACAAGACATTATATCGAAAACAAACTTTACAACTTTGGCGGGTGCGGGGGAGGGGTAGGGGATTCAGTGGAGGAGGAGGAGATGGGAAGTGATGGGAATGAGAAACAAAGTAGGAGGTAACAAGGCTTGATAAGAAATGTACTCATTACCTTCCCATGCAATTGTAACCCCTCTGTATGGTTTTTAACAATAACAAAAAAAATACTTGGGTGAACTTGTGTCATCAAACATGCAAATTCACAGATGTGTTATTAAAACATACATATTTTCCTGGAGGGGAATCTTGGGTAAGTTACTCATAATCTTCTAGTTTGTTCCTCAGGGAGAAAAACAGAATGAGGATACTGTGATTTCAGTTGCTCCTGATAAGTGTAAGTGGGGAAATAATGGAGGACAATGACTAGACGTGTAATCCTAGTGACTCAGCAGGATGAGATCAAAGGACCTTTGTTCGAAGCCAAACCCAGGAAGGAAGAATGTACATGACACTCCAATCTCTAATAAACTATTAAAATATCCAGAAATGGGGGTATAGCTCAAGTAGTCGAGTGTTAGCCTCTAGCAAAAAAACTCAGGGACAGGACTCAGACCCTGAATTCAGGCCCCAGGACAAAAAAGGCAGGTTGCACACAAAATAATCTGGAAATAGAGTTGTGACTTGAATAGTATAGCAGTTTTTTAGAGAGAAAATGAAAAGAGGGAGCATGAAGACCTGAGCACAAAGCCCTGAGTCCAAGCCCCACTACTGATCCCCTACTCCTCCTCTCCCCAAATGTTTTGATTTCTAGTTTGTAAGCAAGATGAAGTAGGTGCATTTCTTCTTGTCTCCCCACCAAGCGCAACCAATAAGCATGGATGTCACATATCAAATGAACATGAAGCAAGTAGAAGGAAGATCAAAGACCTTCGGGCCTGAACGAAACGCATGGTGGTGTTTCCTTGTTTTCCCTCATATTCCAAACGGAAGCTGACACATGAGAAACAGTGGGATACAGAAGAACAACGTAGGTAGATGATACTCTTTTAGATAATAACTGCTCATCTCCAGCCAAATACTTCAGGAAGCTTGCATTCTACCTCTTGGCAAAGGATACCTCCCAAGGCAGTGCTCAGTTTCTTACTGTGACATCAATGGAAAATCACAGGGAGTCTGGACTTCACTCATATATGCAGAGAAGGAGCCTGTGGTGTAATTCACACAGTCTTAGAGGAGACTTGGAGGGAACCAGAATTTCACACCTTTCTAGCTGGAATAAAGTCCTAGCCCTAATACCCTCTACCTATTGATGGCAGCATAAGACTCCTGGGGCCAGATCACAAGGCACTCCACAGTGAAAGGTTTCTCTCCATTGGCAGGAAAACAACCACTTCCAACCTCATCTGGCAGCTATGGGCAAAAGTCTCTGCAATGAGTACATGATCTGAAAATCCTATTCTAAAGAAGACTTCAGTAAAACCCTGAGACAGACATCAGGAATGCATGTTCATAAGACAATTTTTCACCTTGACAAACAAAAGACAACATTGCCACCAGCTACTTGATACTGATGTTGACATTATTTGACAAAGATTTCAAAGTAGCCATCCTAAAATAAACATTCAAGTCGCAATTATAAACACATTTGAGATAAATGGAAAAAAAGTAGATAATGGAATTTTTCGAACTTAAATGAAACATCTAACATAAAATTCTGTGTACAATCACATGGAAGACAGAAGAAAGACTCAGTGAACTTGAAGATTACAGTAGAAATTATGTATGTGGAAGTCAGAGAAAAAGATTGAAAGGGAAATGGAGACAAAAGAAAATAAACAGAATATCTAATATTTGTGTCATTGGAAGGAAGCTGGGTGGAAATATGACAATAATGGAATGGAACCCACTGAAAACTGTAAAAATGGAGGAAATGAATCTGACCTGACTGCAATATATGCATACATGGAAATACCACAAAGAAACATCAACCTAACAAAATGTAAGCTAACTATGCAAAAACAAAAACAAAAACAAAAACCCTGAAGAAATCATTTTTGTAATCAATGCAAGAAAAATGGCCCCTTAACTTTAATAAAAAATATTTGCCAGGTACCAGTGGCTCATGCCTGTAATCCTAGCTACTCAGGAGCCTGAGCTCTGAGCTCGGGCAGTAAATTCCATGAGACATTCTCCAATTAACCACCAGTAAACCAAAAGTGGTGTTATGGCTCAAGTGGTAGAGCACTTGCCTTGACCTGAAGAGTTCAGGGACAGTGCCCAGGCCCAGAGTTCAAGCCCCATGACTGCCCCCCCCAATTTTTTTTTTGTCAGAAGACACAGGGGTCAAAACAAATATCATCTAGAAATCAAGGCAAATTCAAAGCATTTCCAGACAAAGAAGTAAAACAATCATTACTATAGGAGTTCCTAAAAGAAGATTTTAAAAAGAAAATAACAGAGAATAAATCTCAGAGCTCATGAAGAGAAAATAGGAGCAAAGGCAGGGTAAAATGCAATAAACTTTGTTTCTTCTCTTGAGTTGTAAAGGTATGTTTGACCAGCTCCTGTACCAGGATACCCAGCAGGGGTAAAGAGGTAAATGAAGAGGAAAAATAAGGATGTATATTGCCAAAAAACTTTATGATACTATATAAAATAGAACAAAAAGAACTTGTTGAAAAGGATTTAAGAAAGGGGAAAAAAGATAAAATGATAAAAGGAATGATTTAGATTGGGGTACATTGTACACATGTATGGAAATATCTCATCTTGTATAAATAATGTATGCTGAAACAAATAATGAAATTTCTTTACAAACTGAATAAAAAGTGCTAAGAGAGCATTGTGAATATCTCATAACTAAATGATAGCTGAGTACTTATGACTCATACCTATAATCCTAGCTACTCAGAATGCTGGGATCTGAGGATCATGGCTTGAAAGCCAGCCTGGGCAGGAAAGTCCGTGAGACTCTTATCCCCAATTTAAATGCCAAAGTGCTGTAAATGTAGAGCTGTGGCTCAAATGTTACAGCCTTGCTTGGAACAAGTTAAAGAAATTCAAGCGCCAGCATTGGCACAGATGCACACAGAAGCATTCACATACATACATACACTGGGTCCTATATTCTATTCCCCAGGATGATAAAAAAGATAAAAATATTAAATTAGAAAGACAAAAATGAGTAATTTACATTGTTTTTTTTAAAAAAACCTACCATAGCCTGGTGACTGTGGCTCATTTATTTAACTCTAGCTACTCAGTAGGATGAGATCTAAGGATCGTGGTTCATAGCCAGCCCAGGCAGGAAAAGTGATGTGACTCTTATCATCAATAAACAGTCAGGAACCTGGAAGTGGCACTGTAGCTAAAGTTGTAGACTGCTAACCTTGAGCTGTATACTAGAGGGACAAAGACCAGGCCCAGAATTCAAGCTCCAGGACAGAGAAAAACAAACATAAAAACAAAAACCAATAAAAAAAAACTGCCATAGCTGCATTGTGACTTATGTGGTAGAATGTTTTTTTTTTTCCCATAAACGAGGTATGGGTTCAATCCCCAGTGTTTTTTACACCAAAATAGCCCAATAAATTCACACTAACAAAAAATACATAATACTTTAAAAAGAAAATTAAAATTTACAAAAAATTTGAAATACAGTTAAAAGGAGAACCATGCCTCAATCGTGAACAACAGTACACACCATCAAGAACGTATTAATTTCCATCAAAACAATCGATACATTGAATGCAATACTATAAAAAGCCTTCACAGGAATTTGTATAGTTCAGAGGCCCCATCAATTAGGAAAAATAAGACGAGGAATAGCAGGCAGATACAATGGACAAGGGTCTCACATCTAAAATATACTTGGAACTCAAAACATTAAATCCCCCAAAAACAAATCCTCAAAGAAACAACTGCCCAATAAATAAGAGGGCTAAAGACTTAAAGAGAAAATTCTCTGAAGAAGAAAGAAGAATGGCCAATAGACACATGAAGAAATGCTCAACCTCCCTAGCCATAAAAGAAATGCAAATCAAAACAACATTAAGATACCACCTCACCCCAGTTAGAATGGCAAAAATGAAGAACTCTAATAACAACTGACGTTGGAGGGGATGTGGACAGTGGGGAACCTTACTTCATTGTTGGTGGTAGTGTAAACTCGTTCAACCATTTTGGAAAGTAGTATGGAGGTTCCTCAAAAGATTCCGCATAGAGCTCCCGTATGACCCAGCAATCCCACTATTGGGCATTTACCCAAATGTTTACAAAGAAGACCACACTAAATCTACCAGCACAACTATGTTTATTGCAGCATTATTTACTATAGCTATGATATGGAACCAACCCAGATGCACCTCAGTAGATGAATGGATCAAGAAAATGTGGTATATATACACAATGGAATTCTATGTTTCCATCAGAAAGAATGACATTGCCCAATTTGTTAGGAAATGGAAAGACTTGGAAAAAATTATACTAAGTGAAGTAAGCCAAGCCCAAAGAATCATTGGTCCCATGGTTTCCCTTATTTGCAATATCTAGTATATGTATGAGTCAAGCAGAAATGGTCAGATAAAGTGATGTTAGGAAAATGAACCCTAAGATATGTATTCAAATGTTTTTTTCTTTCATGCATTTGTTTCTAACGCATTTATAAGATTATTTCTTTGTTGCTTTGCATGTCCCTCCCCCACAGTATAACCCCTGCTTTCACTGTATTTGATGTTGCTATAATTTGTGGAGGTAAGGGGAAAAACAAGTCGTTTAAAAAAGGATAAAGATGGACCTGTTGCAACAATGAGAAGAATAAGTTGTCATGTCAAATTCGAACTTTACAACTTGGGCAGGGGGAGGATTGGGTAGCGGGGGATAGAGGATGGGAAGGAATGGGAAGGGTAAACAAAGGAGGAGGCTACAATGCTTGATGAGAAATGTAATCACTATCTTGCCCATGTAATTGTAATCCCTCTGTACAGTATTTTCACAATGATAAAAAAAGATTTCTAACACTGTCAACATTCAGTACAAAGATTCCAGTTCCAAAATGCCATTTGGCTAGTTGGTGTTTATCCAAATTTACTTAGTCTTTCCTCTACTTTACCCTCATCCTCCCGTACCATTGCACATCCACACACTCCCCAGATTTTAGCTTACAGTGATCATAACATGTTCCTGAAATAAGGATTCTTTAGTGAAAGAATTAGCATTTAATTGTTATCAAGTCAACTTCTTCAGTAATAACTCACAATGAGCTTACAGATCCACCCTTAATTTGGTCAGACCAGGTGCACACAACATAGTAAAATGAAAAAAAAAAAACAGCATTTTAATGTCAGGTGGAGCACTATAGTACCTACCCCCATACCATCATGTGCTTAAAATGGTTCTCACATGTGAGGGCAGAATACCTTCTTGTCTTTGTGGGACTCTTGATTTTCAGGGAAGCAGGAGGCTGAGACTGAGCCCAACCCTTACACTTCTCAGTTTGCTTGCCCAGTATCAGAAAACCTTAATAATCTGCCCAACGAAGGTATGCCAGGGTACAGGTGAAGAAAAGACAGGCGCCTAAAACTTGGCATGGGATTTCTGAGAAGACACCTTTATACTAAGAATTATGGCTTTTAGAAGTGGCTCAGTATTGGTTGTGGTCAGACAGTGTGGGCATGCAGGAAAATGAGGGGACTGGCAACTTTTATACGCTATCATCCTATAGTGAAAAAAAAAGAGAAAAAAAAACCAAATGGGGCTGCACTGGTCATTTATTTGATGTCAAATATTGGGTCTGAACAGTACTGGTTGTGAACCTGGACTGCTAGGCATAGAGTGTAGGATGTGAATTGAGTTATAAATGGGGGGATGGGTTGATGGAAAGATTTGTCAATTGCAAAACAGTAATTCACATCTACCAGGGATTTCTCATAAAGGGACATTACACTCAACTATATGAACCCATTGACACTGGTCATTCTTGGTTACTGGCCAATCACTTCCTGGCTTATCAGACAACACACCAAGTGGCCGTGGTTTGGTGGGCACAGAGGCCTAGCATATAAAGGTAAGTGAATGCCTGGCATGTTAGCAGGGAGTACCAAGTTTTAGCCACCCTGCACTGCTCATTCCCAAGGTTCTCAGCCTGTTAGCTCCTTGTGGAAAATTCACTGCTCCAACGGGAACAGGTGCTGCATTCCAGGCCTCCCTGTCTTGCCCTCCAGGTCTCAGAAGTCCCCAAAAGGCTGTTCTGAAGTTGTGGGGGCCTAATGCAGGCAAAGCTCAAGTGTTGTAAGTTCCAATTCATAGCAATGATAGGGTGCTGCAGAGCTCTGTAATGTTCTGTGCCTCCAAGGGAAGGAGGCCCTGTTGGTACATGGTGCAACAGGGCTTCCTGATCCTCCCTGTCCAACAGTAGCTATTCTGGCTTGCGCAGTACAAAGGGATGGGGCATGAGGCACCCTGCAGACAAGCACCCACCAGGAGAAGGGTGGCTAGGGCAGGTACATCTACAGAGAACAATGCCAGTGCTGGGGGGCTGTGTGCTTTTTTCAACGTTTCCACATTTCAGTTTTCAAAAACAACTTAGACTTTAGAGTAAGTTTCAACCTATGGAAAATTTACACGAGTGTTTCCCTGGACTACCCCAGCTCTCCCTCGATGCACATGTCATAATCAAAGCCAGAACATTTCCAATGAAGTCATATTATTCACTAAACACAAACCCCATGCTAACCTCACCATTGCCTCCCTCTGTCCTTCTCTCACTCAGGAGTCTGTTTGGTCCTGCATATCCCTCCTCTCTTTCCCTTTAAGGAACAAAAGTATCCACCAAACTTCCATGCTTAGACATTGTGAGGTGTTCCACTCAGCATTTGCTGTCTTGGTAGGCATGGATTGAGGGATGTGGAAGGACTCTTCCTTCCTGGCCAGGAGTCCACAGAGCAACAGATGCTACAGCCATCTCTGTGAATCACAGTGGGACACCGAGGTCCCCAAGCTTACACTTGTTCATTGTACTCCTGTTAGAAGTCACAGTCTTGGATTTGGTCGGTAGGTGAGTTATACTACTATTTTGTGCTGGTCATTTTTCAGTTGTGGTCTTGTTTCCTATCCAGGTACATTATAGGGCCTGGACTCACCTATTTTAGGCTTCCTATTGTAGTGAAGTTGATATGCATCCCTAGCTTAAGAGGAGATGTCACCCACCTTTTGGCCTGGGCTGGTCCTGAATAATAATAGTCCACATCTCAGCATCCTAAATAGTTAGGATTGCACAGGCTCCCCTAGCTCCAATGTTCTTCCTTCTCAACCCTACCCATTCAGCAGTGATTGACAGCTCTCTCTCCTCAGTTATTCTTACCTTCTGAAATTTCAGAGAGGAGACACACATTTTCTTCTTCATTTTACTCTCATTGCTCCCAAGAGTGCTTGAAATTGTACTGTCTATCTCTTCTCATTTTAGGCTCCCTAAGGAAGTGATACCCCCGGATCCTGAATGTTTCTCCATAAGGAGGCAGGTCCCAGTGACACAGAGGTAAACATAGTCATGAACCCCAAAGGGAGGTCCTACTACTCCAGCTGTGGGCTGTCAGTTCCTTCTGAAATTCCCTTAGCTACAGTCATTCTCCATGATATACTGGTCTTCCTGCACTACCCATATTGATGGGTATGAAGACAGCATCATGATAATTGGCCAGGTCAAACTATGGGCACTCAGTGATGGAGCTAAAGGAGTTTCACTTGTTCCCCTATCCAATCTGATATCCAGTCCCTCCCTTCAACAGAGTTCAATCTCTGCAGATGCCCTTCTCTACCAATTCTCTCAGTCTCTCTCTAGAACTAAGGAAGAGGTGTATGTAATTGAGAAAATGCAAATACAATCTCTCATCATGATTGGGCTAATTTTAATAGGGAAAAAAATGAACCACAAATTTATACTGAAACCGTCTCCCCACTTCTTTTATTTATGAAAGTTTGAACCCTAATTGCTTTTGTGTGTTTGTTGGTGGAGGTGTATAGGTACAGTTGTAGGGGTGAATTTGTGAATAGTAGGACTTGAACTCAGGTGCTTTGGCTCTTAACCTGGATATTTTTGTTCAAGGCTGGCACTCTTACAATTCCAGTCACTAGTCCACTTGTGGCTTTTTCCAGTCTAACGGAAATAAGAATCTCTTGGGTTTCTCTGCCTACACTGGCTTGAAACTGCATTTCTGGTATCAGCCTCCCAAAAGGCTAGAATTACAGGTGTGTGTGAGCAACTTTTGCATGGCCTCCCACTGCCACTTTAAAAGGGCAGCTTTTATCTTGTGAAGTAAAAGAACAATTCTTGATTGAAAACTGGGTATCAGTGTGATTTATGCAGATCTGGAGGCTCCTTATGGGAGGAATGGCCTTCTCTTGGGAAGGATCACCGCACTACATGAACCAAGTAGATTGAGGAAATGTTCCCAGAGAACACACCGGATACTCTGAGTAGAACAACACCCAAACCACAGGTCCTTAAACCATTGCCTAAAATAATTTTTTTAACGAAAGTACTCACAGACACGTCTCCCATAATCTTGGGAAAAATAACAGTAGAGCAGCCATCTGGATCCTGTCCGAAGGGGGTATAGGGTGTTTGGAACCAAGCCTTTTCATTAGCCCAAATCACATCACAAAGAGGCAATATGGATGCTCCTACTCCAATGACTGGGCCCTTTACTGCTACACTATTAGGCTTCTTAAACTGAATGAAAGTATTCACCATGTTTCTAAAGTTAAAAAAATAAATGGGGAAGAATTAAAAATATTGCATGTGTGAGCAGATAACAAGAATCTATTCTAGATTGCAAGTTGCCAAACAGAAAATGTGCAAATCATAAAAACTAAGATTTGTTAAAAAAAAAAAAAAGCCTCCTCCCAGAAAATGTAATCTGTCGATCTACCTGCTGCAGGTTGTAAAGGCTTACATACAGCCTGGATATTACTCAGGGATGGCTGCTGCCACCGGTTGTAGGTGACATAGCCAGAACTGCTTTGGTATTTACAGTGGCTCTAGGACACTCTGATCATTATATATAGCATTTCCAACTTTCTCTCTTTGAAGACCCAACGATCATACTGACTTTAGCGAATTCTTGTGTCCAAGAAAGGGAAAATTCAGAGTGAACTTGGCACCAAGATTGTCTTGTAATGACTGAAGGATTATTGACTAAGGGATAAAACCTGCCCCTGCTAGGAGATTTTACACATTGAATCTGGAAACAACAGGTATTTTTTAAGGTCCTATGAACTGGACTAAATTAACTTAGGGATATGGAACTAGACTAATTTAAGACATGAGGTTGGAAAGAAAGATCAACAAGCATCCCGATGCCGGTATCCCATTATGTGTTGGTGGATGCTACTGCCACAGGAGATTGGAGAGCAAAGCAGCCATGGGGGAAGGTGGCCTTAGCAGGGGACAAGAACTTGCCATAAGGCGCAGCCAATGCTTTGCTGGAGTTTGTTTTTACTGGCTTTGTAATTCCAGGGATGTTGATGCTATACTATATAGGGAATAAGCTTCTTCCTCAGCCTCCTCCCATACTGTTGATTCTGTTTTCAAAGGTGGTTTCTTGTTCTGATTTCACAGAGTAGAGCAAAGCAAAAATTTATACCTACCTACATACAAAGTTATTCTTTTTATGAAGTTTGAGTCTGACCATTGAAGAACAACTACAACTTTTCACACACAGAGTTCTAAGCCAGGGCTTTACTGAAAACAGTCATTGAGACACTTCCTACTAGTTCCCCATCCTCTGAACACTATCAAGATGGAATATAGTGCTGCCTCTCCCCTTAACCCCCCCCACAAGTCCTGAGGGTTGAACTCAGGATCTTCTGTTTAGTTGACTGTCACTTGAATATTTGAATCACACTTTCAGTCTTGTTTGTACTAATCACTTGGAGGCTCAATTTTAACAGACTTTTCTAATTGAGCTGGTCAAGATCATATGGATGGATTTCCAACTTTTGAGTAGCTAGGATTACAGATGTAAGCCATCTGCCTCCTGTTAGATTGTATTGTAATGAGGGAGGTTGGGAGGTTTGTAAAGAACACAGGAGAACATGGCTTGCAGATGCAGATTCCAGCAACTGGTGTGAGGTGTAGTCCATTAGGTGAGGCTGACCTCATCACAGCCTTGCCATTTGCCCCCAAGTTAGTAATGTTTTTGCACTATGCGAGAATTGATTCCTTTAAATGAGCAAGCTACACTAATTTCTCATGATTCTAAATGGGATGTACCAAGGCCTTGTTAGAAAGCTCACACTGGGGTTTAATGATAAAGCTGTTGTACATAAACACATAAGAATCAAAAGCTGTCCACTATTCCACGCTTATCCCATGATATATTTGTACCTATATAAAAAATTCTGGTCTCAAAATCTATGAAGAAAATCAATACCAGGGTTTCAATGGGATTGATATATTGTTTTACAACTGCAATTTCTATTTTGCCTGGAATAATAATAATGCCATATGAAATTATGTCTGTGTCTCAGAGATCCATGCTAAATTCACCAGCAGCCCTGCTCAGAGGAAGGGTGCCATGATGGTGTGTGAATTCATTTGTAAACATGAGTTGAACAGAAACTCAGTTTGTTAAAACACAGCCATCCATCAAAGCTTTGTAGAAATGACCTGTCAGGAGATACCTCCCCAGGCCACAAAGCTGTAGAATCATGAACTACAAAATTCCAGCTGCAGTGTGTCTTGTGGTAGGAGATCATGATGGACCTAAAGAGGAAAATGTGTACAACTTTGTTAAGTATATATAGGGTTTTGTTTGCTATCCACGGTTCTTGAACATAGGGCCTGGGCACTGTCTCTGAGCCTCTTTGTGCTCAAGGCTGGTGTTCTACCAACTGAGTTCCAACAATACTTCCAGCTTTTTCTGAGTAGTTTATTGGAGATAAGAGTCTCATGAACTTTTTTATCTGGGCTGGTGTCAAACTGCAGTCCTCAGATTTCAGACCCCTTAGTAGCTAGGATTGCAGGCATGAACTAGCTGGCTCCTGGTTTTTATATATAACTTTTAAAACGTACAATTAAAGTCCATAAACATTAAAAGATGTATAATGCAGCATACTCAATTAGTATTTGTTCCCACTGGATCATCTGTGAACTGAGTTAAAGATTTGCCACAGTTAGTTTTTGAAGACAGAATTCATTCTGAGAAGACACTTGAGAAGGTCAGATATAAAGTCAGACCATCATAGAAGGGAGTAGGAATTGTCTAGGAAATCCAGGCAACAAGATCTGAATTAGGAAGTAGTGTGCTGCCTTCCTCAGCACACTCAGCTTTATTATCTGAAAAAGGAAGGATTGAGTGGGAAGAGGTCACGTTCCTGGGGCAGTTTATGGGTTTGTTTGGCTCTCTCTCCAAATTCTCTAATATAGGAGTGCTGAGTAATAGCCTCTTCCTTTGAAAACTTCCCACATTATCTCACTCTATCAGGAGTGGATACCTCACTTCTGTGCAGAGAAGCTTGCTTTTGGGTCCTTCAGACACATGCAGGCACCAAAAGCACAATGCTATAAATGGAACCCAAGCTACTCAGTTTTATCAATGATGTAAGAGCTGTTTCCTGACAATGAATCTGCAAACTGGCCATCATCAATTCCAATAGTGGAAATAGCAGCCCCAGACAGTGGATAATGTAAGATATTAGTTGATCTCCATTCTCACTTCCCTTCCCTTCCATTCTGGATATTTGCCACAATGAGGATCTTAGCGTCAAAAAGTTTAAGGAATTTGAGACATGACACCACAGAAATAAGCAAACATATATACATAGAAAGATTGTTTTGTGTAATGTCCCTCTTAGGCATATAAAGTTAATTTAAATAAACTGAGTAAGAAAGAAAAAGGTTTTAAACCTTTAAAAAAAGCAGTGAAACTGCTTTAAATAATTTTTTTCTGACTCTCCCATATTCCATTAAGAAAAATTCTCATGACAAAAATAGATGCACTCAAAGCAGCAGCAATGCGGGTTTTGCAGAAGCACAATATTTCTGTTTCCTATAATATCAGCTGAGCTTTCTGTGGGAGCCAGGAAAAGAACATGGCAGTGGGAGGCTAGTAGAAGAAGTTGGAGTGAGGATCTGATGAAAACATGCATCTAAAATCACCTAAAAGTGCAAGAGATAAGGTTTCTGCTTAAATGTGTGTATCTATCTTTTCTCTTTTTCTAATCCCAGTACTACAAAGCCAAAGCCTCTGTCAAGGTCAGAGACTGGACAGTGGAGGAGGGAACAGGCTGGAGAATAGCATGATTGGTGAGAGAAGCTCCAAGATGCACAGGAGAGAACATAGGTGGTCTCACAGAAAATGTACAAAGTCACCAGAGAAGACAATAGTGTGTGCGTTTGTGTTTGTGTGTGTGTGTGTGTGCGCGCGCGCATGTGTATGTAAAAAGTGAGGATTAAAATCATGCAACATATTCTAAATTATGGTTCAACAATCAGCAGTGTCCACACATTGAAATGAGGTTCTGATAGTCTAGAGCAGAATTATGTCCACTGATTAAGGCTTATAATTTCAAGTCCAGTAAGAAGGCACTGCCTTCTAGTACTATACAATAAAACTCCAATTAGAGAACCCAGAATGATAATGGGATTACAACATATTAAACCAAATGTATGTTATTCTGTGGAATAACAGAGCTGGGGAAGACTGAGGTCCAAGGCTAGTCTAGGCAAAGTGTTAGCAAGAAGACCTTATCTCAACAAATACTTCTGGCTAGGTCGTTCATGCCTGCAATCCCAGCTCTGAGGGAGGTGTATGTGAGGGAAGAGCAATGCCCAAAAATTACTTAAAATACTTAAAACAAGAAGGGGGCTGGATGTGTGGTAGAGTGCATGCCTAGCATGTATGAGGCTTTGAGTTCAATCAAACCATAAACTACCAAAAGAAAAAAAAAACCAACAAATGTAAGATGTGCTCATTAGCTGGATTCAGATACCTATGCAAAGAAGCCAAAAATGTATGGCTTCTTTCTTCTCTATAAGAAATATTTAGAGTGGGGCTGGGAAGGTGGCTCAGTGGTAGAGCGCTTGCCTTGCATGTATGAGGCCCTGGGTTCGATTCCTCAGCACCACATAAGCAAAAAGAAAAAAGCCAGAAGTGGCGCTGTGGCTCAAGTAGTAAAATGTTAGCCTTGAGCAGAAGAGCTGAGGGTTAGCGGCCCAGGTCCAGAGTTCAGGCCCCACAACCGTACCCCGCCCCCAAAAAAGAAATATTTAGAATTCAGTGAAGATATGAGAAGTGTACAACACATGTACCATGCAGCTGTACATTATCTATATAGAACACTTAGTCAACATGCCTGAGCTCTTGCTGTGTTTCACTTAGCCTTAAAATCAGTTATTGGCCTCTGATAAGCAGTCATTTAAGTCAGACTCATAGAAAGAGCAGATGAGTTCATTGAGTAACTGAGTTAAATGACAGGCATCTGGAAACAACCTGCTCAAGCTGTGTACAAAGGAAAAGAACCAACACTAAACTTAAAATTTGGTTATGCCCAGTGCAAGTTGAGATGTATGCAATCGTGGAGCCTTCCTGGCCATTGCAAGCTGTCTTTTCAGATACTAGTCAATGTGCATGCATAGAAAGCCCCCTTGCTGTGTGCTTGGCCACAACACTAAGACCATCAGTGTTGTAGGATGACAAGAAAACTCCTCACAGGGCAGAACATGGCCATTGTTATCTTGCACAAATAAGAAACCTGTCAAGCTGGGCACCAATGGACCCTGACTGTCAACCTAGCTACTCAGGAGGCAGAGATCTGAGTATGGGAGTTAAAAACCAGCCTGGACAGGAAAGCCATTGAGATATTTATCTCTAATAAACCACCAGGAAACTGGTAGTGGCATTATGGCTCAAGAGCTAGTCTTGAGCTGAAGAGCTGAGCGATAGTTCCTAGGCCTAGTGTTCAAGACCCATGGCTGGAAAAAGAACAAAAAAAGAAAGACAGAAAGAAAGAAAGGAACAAAGAGATAAAGAAAAAAGAAACAAAGAAACAAAGAGATAAAGAAAGAGAAAGAGACAGAGAGAGAGAGAGAAAAAGAAACAAAGAAAGAAAGAAAAGAAAGAAAGAAACAAAAAAAGAACGAGAAAATTGATAAACCGAAAGAAATCTGTCAAGATGAGAGCTATGGCAAAGTTCCAGCCTCTGCAGATGAAGACATCCTGACCTGGGAGTTGGCCCAAGTACAGAGGAACTGTTACCTTCTCCTAGTAAGAGCCAAAGCTCCCACTGGGCACATACCACTAGCATGGAGCAGATGCCCATCACATACGTACTGCCCCATGTCAGTGTGGCCAGAGTGATTAGCAGCCAAGCTGCCAAGTTCCCTCTGCTTCCCACCTCCTGGTCACATTGTGGGCCAGCTCAGAGTTATTCTCAGATGATTTTGTTGATAACAAGATGTGGGTGAAGCTGTCTTGCTTCCTGAAAATATCTCTGTATCTGGAGGCACTCTTTGTCTGCCTCACACTTAAAGGCAACCACTTATCCAAAGGCTGGTCTCCTCTGTCACCAATAAATTTCCCTTTCCCAGCCATCACTCATTAACAGACATCTGTATGTTGGCTGATAGCACATCCATGAATGGAGATGTACCTGTCAAGGGTTTGAAATCACATTGGTCGGTGATTTCCTATCACCAGTTCTCTTCCACTGTCACCTCAGAATTAGACCAGAAGCTGGTCTAAGTTCCAGGACTTATCAACACAACGATGTCAATATCAGAACTTTGTCAAAGTCTACTTCAAAAATACATTTCAGTTTCAATCTATGTCTGACAGAAAATCCACCCCCTACTTTTTTGGTCTAGGATATGTACAGCTATAAACTGGGAGACTTTAAGAGAATGAGATTAGAGAGAATGGGTCTCCTGGATAGGATCTGCTATAGGTATGACAAGTAGGAAGGAAAAAGAAAACAGCATAAGGAAATATGATTAACAAGGCCAAAGTGGTCAAAGGACATCTCTCCAATGCAAGAAGATCCTTCTGACAAACCTGTTCTTGTTGAGCCATTGCCTGGTATGGTGGTGCCACTTTAGACTCTGGTCCCATTAGAG
Source organism: Dipodomys merriami (assembly GCF_024711535.1). Classification (NCBI taxonomy): domain Eukaryota; kingdom Metazoa; phylum Chordata; class Mammalia; order Rodentia; family Heteromyidae; genus Dipodomys; species Dipodomys merriami. Next base: position 17,693 of record NW_027202852.1, read on the forward strand.
CAACATACATGTCACAGCTTCTTCCTTCGATGGCCTAGGCACTCTACCAGAGGTTCATCCCACATTCCTACCTCTGCTTTCTAAAAGGGTACACATATCAAGGGGCTCTCTTCTTTCCACCTACAAACATTCTACCAGTGTTCCCTCATGACACAATTCCTCAATGCCAAACTGGGTGTTTTGCCTTGACACCTAATATATCATCTCTAGAGCCTAACATTTGTTATCTTTCCTCCTTTTGGTACTGGGGACTGAACTGAGAGCTTTGTGCATGCCAGGCATGTACTCTAGCACTGAGCTGCATCTTCAGCCAGAGCTTTGATTATACTATTCAAGGACTCAATTATTTGATACAATTACCAAGGCACATGAGAATAAGGGAGATGCTGCACTTAGCATTTGGACAAAATAATCAACCTGTTTATAGGAGTCACCTCAACATTAGCTTGTGTGGCAATTAGTGCAGAGCTCTGGCTAGGAGAAAACAAAAGCCATGTCTGAGAAATACATGATAATCTACTGGTAAAATTATCAAGAGGAGTTTTCTGAGGGATGAGGCATGAGTCATTAATTATGAACCAAGAACTACTTCTTCAAAAGTGTAAAGAAATAAGCCAAAGCCACCAGAAAAGACTCAAAAACGGGCACTTAAGATAAAACAAAACTGTTCTTAGTCAAACACTGGTAAATAGGCTGGATGGGGCCTCCACCACAGCTTGGCCTCAATCCTTATCCCACTGAGGAATGAGAGTACCTTGGCCAGGCCTGCCTTCAGTTCAGACCCAGCAGCCTTAGAGGATTTGGAGTCATCCAACCTGGTCAGTTCCAAGACTAGAGACCCAGGGATGTCAATTTGCTGGCCCATACCTACTCCCTAGGACTCCCACATTGGAAGCTACTTGCACGTTGATCTGCCCTGGGGCTTCTAGTCACAGAACAGTCTCTCTGGCAGTTTACTTTCTGCTGAGTGAGACCAACTTGGCTTAAAGATCTCTACCCCACTCCTCCCCACCCTACCCCAACCTCAGGCCTGGTATAGGAATGCTTAGGGAACTTACTATCTCCCAACTTTACTAGAAACAAGGAACTTGCACCTCACCCAGTAGTATCTTTCCTTAGAGCTTCCTAAAATTTGCTGGATTCCCATAGGTCCTGTTTCTGGAACAAAAGGGGCTCTTACAAGTTATTGGTGGCCATTGAGGAATGCCTGACACAGACAACGTACCTGGAGCCTCACTGCAAGAAGAATGAAAGATTCTGGCAAAAAGAACTAGTGAATGATTTTGGACTCTGGTGAAAACAGAAGTTTTCACCCTCTTCCTGGCCATTGTGTAGGTTCTAAGCAATTGAGATTTCTGTCTCACTCATGCAAAGTAAACATACCCAACAGGCTGGATCTTTTTCCCTTACAACCCCCTGTGGGCCTCAGACAGCTTCAAATGCTGGAAAATGAGTATGAGAATGGGTCATTGGGCCATGTCTCCCTTCCACTCCTTGACTTGGAAGTACTGAATCAAGCAGATATCGATACGCTATGGGACTGGTCAGCTTCTCACTCCCTCAAACAGCTAGACTCATTTCTGTCCTTAGAGCTGACAGATGCCTTGAGAAACTACCCTGGCAACCAGGATCTTGCACTCATCTTGTGAGTGCTGCTTCACTGCCAACTGAACTATAAGCACAGGGATTGGGGTTCCTGCTACTGTTTCTGGGGAATGTGAATGAAATCCCTCTGATGGGGCATGAGACCAGAAGCTGTGGTTGTCTGAAGGAGAAGGAGATCCTTAATGGCCAGTATTCATACCTGCATTTTGAGGTCCCATTCCCAAAGAGGAATGCATACTAGGTGGCAGGATAAGCAAGTCCTGTGTCAGAATAAAGGAGGAAGAGGCCCTGCTACCTCAGTGCCCAGACAAGTCTTGAACATCAATCCCTTCAGTACTCCAAACATCACCTTGGTACTAGGAAAATTGTAACATCTGGATCTGGTTTACTTTCTCTTCAAACTGTTTTTATGCTACTGGAATGTTATTGAGAGACTGCTAACTTTAAAACTGGGCCAGGGAAAATAAACATTGGCATTTGTCATCTTCCTCTTCAAAATACTGGGAACGCCATGAATTTGAAATTCCTCTTGAGCACCATTTCTATATTAATAAGATTAAATCCTAAAGAAGAATAAGGACTCAAGAGTACAAAATGTATACATTATTTTTTATAAATAAGGCTTTAGAATAATACTATTTAAAAGAAATCTGCATTTTTACATTCACCATCAGTGAGTTCCTGACTGGAAAGGCTGTGCATGATGATACACAGCAGGGACCTCACTGCAGGACAACAGGAGCTCAGGAAAGCACCATTCATTTGAGAAGTAGTAGGCAGGCTCTGACAGTCCTGTTGCATTGCTACCAATGGGAAGTCTTAAACTTCTTCCTCCACCAAGTCTTCTTCAAATTCCCCCTGTTCATCAGCAGTGGCATCTTGGCACTGCTGGTACTCGGACACCAGGTCGTTGATATTGCTCTCAGCCTCAGTGAACTCCATCTCATCCATGCCTTCTCCCGTGTACCAGTGCAAGAATGCCTTGCGCCAGAACATGGCACTGAACTGCTCTGAGGTGCGTTTGAAAGGTTCTTGGATGGCCGTGTTGCTGCCGATGAAGGTGGCTGACATTGTGAGGCCACGCGGGGGGATGTCACATACAGCTGTCTTCACATTGTTGGGAATCCAGTCTGCAAAGTAGCTGCTGTTCTTGTTCTGCATGTTGAGCATCTGCTCATCTACCTCCTTCATGGACATGCGGCCTCGGAAGATGGCAGCTGCTGTCAGGTAACGACCATGGCGGGGATCACAGGCGACCATCATGTTCTTGGCATCAAACATCTGCTGGGTGAGCTCGGGCACTGAGAGAACATGGTACTGCTGGCTGGCTTGGCTGGTCAAGGGTGCAAAGCCAGGCATGAAGAAGTGTAGGCGGGGGAAGGGCACCATATTCACGGCTAGCTTGCGCAGATCTGCATTCAGCTGGCCGGGGAAGCGCAGGCAGGTGGTGACTCCACTCATGGTGGCTGACACCAGGTGGTTCAGGTCTCCATAGGTGGGTGTGGGCAGCTTCAGGGTGCGGAAGCAGATGTCATACAGGGCCTCATTGTCGATGCAGAAAGTTTCATCTGCATTTTCCACCAACTGGTGGACAGACAAGATCGCATTGTAAGGTTCTACCACGGTGTCTGACACCTTGGGGGAGGGCATGACGCTGAAGGTGTTCATGATGCGGTCTGGATACTCCTCTCGGATCTTGTTGAGAATCAGGGTGCCCATGCCTGATCCCGTGCCACCTCCCAGGGAGTGGGCCAGCTGAAAACCCTGGAGACTGTCACACCTTTCTGACTCCCGCCGTACCACATCCAGCACCGATTCCAACAGCTCGGCCCCCTCCGTGTAGTGGCCTTTTGCCCAGTTATTGCCTGCCCCGCTCTGGCCTATCAGACACAAAGACATGATGAGAGACACACTCCAAGAAAAATGACTGTGCCTGTCCTATTGTGAAGACAATAGGACTCTTCTGAGCTAACCTTTGCTATTACATTAGATAAAGGAAATGTTTTCAATGTATCTGGGACCCTACAAATCACCCAGGTTCTAAAGAAAAGTAAAGAGTGTGAAGGAAAATACATTTTAACCCAAATCAAGTACTTCTAGAAATGAAGAACCGAGCCTGCCTCAATACTGTAAATGTAGTTACTTTCACACAGTGTGGTCAGAGGGAAGCTAAACTGCAAGAACTTGTCTGCACCTTGCTCACACATAGCTGTGCTTTGATTTCTGGTGTCCTGAAGTGGTTCTGTTATTGCCAGGGCTTTAAAATGACCAGCAGTGCTGAAACCTTGTTGGTGGCTTTCGCTACTTGCTGCTCTTTCCCTTCAGAGGCTTCTTTGTCATGGAGGGCTTGCAGAGTTGCACTGATCTGAGCTGTCTGAGAGGCCAGGGGCATGACTCCCGTGGACTGGAATAGGTGGGTTATGTGAGGACAATATCAAGATGGATAAAGTCTCAGCCCAGCACTGGAGTGCATGGATGTTAGGATCCATGGACCATGATGGCTTACCAAATATGAAGTTGTCTGGCCTAAAGCTCTGGCCAAATGGTCCCGATCTCACTGAGTCTAATGTTCCAGGCTCTAGATCCACCATGATGGCCCGAGGAACATATTTGTTGCCTGTGAGAAAAAGAGTTGACTTAGGCCTATCCTTGACAAGGAACTTAGGGGGCAGAGCTTATGATTCTAAGTGACCCTCAGCATTCATTACAAAAATTACAGCATTTGAGACATGGAAACAGAAAAGATATCTTGAGCATGAATCCCCATGCAAGAGGCTTCAGCAACTTTAAGGATGTTTGCAGTTGTCTATTTCCATTGAATATTCATTCCTTTGCTTTGGGCATGGTGGCTGAAATCTCAGCTACACATGAGGCAAAGATGAGCATCAGGCTTTGAGTCTAATGGTGCAAAAGAATGGTGGCAACACTTTTTTTTGTGGTTCATCGTGGGGCTTGAACTCTGGGCCTGGGCACTGTCCCTCAGCTCTCCAGCTCAAGGCTAGCACTCTATCACTTGAGCCACAACCCCACTTTCAGTTTTCTTATTGGAGATAAGAGTCTCAAGGACTTTTCTGCTCAGGCAAGATTTGAACCATGATCCTCATATCTTAGCCTCCTAAGTAGCCAGCATTACAGGAATGAGTTACCAGTGCCTATCAGCAAGAAACTTTCTCTTTTTTGTTAATTTTATTTTATTGTAAAGGTGCTGTATAGAGGAGTTAGTTACATGAGTAAAGAAATGAGAACATTTCTTGTCAAAAATTGTTACCCCTTACTTTGTTGTTCTCCCACTATCCCTCCCCTTCCCCAATTACCTTTCTCAAGAAATGAACCAGGTTCATGCCTATAATCCTAGCTACTCTGGAGGCTGAGATCAGAGGATCACTCTTCAAAGCCAGCTGGGGCAGGAAAAGTCCTTAAGACCCTTATCTCTAATAAACTAACAGAAAACCAGAAATAGCACTGTGGCTCAAGATGTAGAGCTGCTTGCCTTGAACTGAAGAGTTGAGGGACAGTGCCTAGGCCCAAAGTCCAAGCCACATGACCGACACCCCAACGCCAAAAAAAAAAAAAAGCCAGGTATGGCTATTCACCAAGTAGATGTAGGGGAATTCAAGTGTAAGGCTTTCCTGGAGAAAACATTTATACAATATATATTTATTGTCTTATAATTTTTCAATAATGGTTATCAAACAGCACACATCCTTGTATTCAAATACTCAGAGCAACCTTGAGCAATGACTTGCAATTTCCCATTTATCCTGATTTGGCCCAAGGGAAAGCAGTTAACATGATCTAAACACCAGTTTTAGAATACTCCCTTCCTAAACATTCACATGAAGAAAACTGGCCATCCTGCTGGATATACAGGATCTAATAAAGACACAACCTAAAATTCTGTTCATAGGAGTGACACAATCCAACCCAACCACTCTCAACCAAGGTGAGGACATCCCAAAATATAGATCTATAAAACTCAAATTAAATAGTTTTGTACTTTTGTTTGTACTTGTTCATTGGATTAATACATAGGAAAGCCAATTATCCACGATTCTTTTTGTATACAATAATGCAGAATGGAAACTCAATATAAAATTAAATGATCTTTACATTGACAGTTACAAAAACTGAAAATCTGCTTTGTAGACTTCAATTAGGCTGTTTATGTTAGGAAAGACAATATTAATCATTTAAAAGCAATGTTTACAAATTAGTATTGGTTTTTTCTACATCAAAAGAATGTTTTCTTACTTTAAAAACCTTAAAAATATTTTTGGCTAAGTATTCATATTCAAAATGCTCAAGACCAGAAATGTTATAGATTTCAGGGTAAGACACTTTATTTATGCTTTGAGATTTGGACTATTCTCATATATATTAGTGACTTAACATCCCTCTTTAAAATTATTAAAATTTTCTTTTTCAAAATATTGTTTTAGAAATTTAATCTATATTTTAAAGAGGCAATGTAACTGGGCTCTGCTTGCTTACAGGTGTAATTCTAGCTACTCAAAAATCTGAGATAAGACCTTAGCATCGCAGATTGAAGTCAGCTGGGGCAGGAAAGTCTGGGAGACTCATCTCCAGGAAACTACCAAAAAAAAAGATGCTCATAGTCAGTGCCCAGGCCTTGAGCTTAGGATGATCAGCACACAACCAAATGGCACTGGATTATATTATATTTTATCAATTGTTTTAGAATGCATATTTAGGCAGTCTCATTTTTAATTATGTGAAGCGGGCTCACGCATTTAATCCTAGCTACCCAGAAGGCTGAGATCAGAGAATCACGGTTCAAAGCCAACCAGGGCATAAAAAGCCGGCAAACTCTTATCTCCAATAAAACACCAGAAAACTGGAAGTGGCACTGTGGCTTAAGTGGTAGAGCCACTTGCCTTGAGCTGAAGAGCTGAGCGACATTGCCTAGGCCCAGATTTCAAGCTCCATGACCGAAAAAAAAATCCAGGTGTGGTTAGTCAGCAAGTAGAGGTAGGGGGAACTCAGGTATAAGGCTTTCCTGGGGTAATTCACAAGAATATACTCAAAAATTAAAACAAAGTATCTGGTGGAGTGGCTCAGTTGGGTACAGCACTTGACTTATAAGATCAAGGTCACAAATTAAAACTACAAAACTACCATAAGAAAGGCAGGAACTCCTTCCTTTTCATTAGTATTCCCCTGGGAACTATTTTGCCACCGTATGGGAAACCAGATGGGAGACACTCACCAGTTGCCTCATTGTAATACACCTCGATTCTCTGCAGCTGTAAATGGCAGTCTCCATAGTAGTTGCCAGTGCAATCAATATTGTGCTCATTGCTTATCATTTCCCAAAACTGAGATGGAAATAGAAGTGTATTATGAACTAGAATGTTAACTGTCCAAACAATGCATTTTAAAGTAACTAAAAGAAACCCATGTCCTGTTGACACAAATATATTAGTAAAAAAATTATATTTTCTAAATTTAAAAAAGCACACACATGGGTGGTATTTTAGTTTTGTTAATCTCTTATCTGGCTGAATAGAAGATGTCTGGGTTCTCCTATGAGTATTCCATCTTATGCAGTACCATATTCTGTTTGTATTCTATGACGAGTAATTGGCCTTACATGGACATGAAATTGCCAAAGCAGTAACTTGAAGACTCAGTTAGAAGGGTCTCCAGAACCCCAAGTGTCCTCAGAGCATACACGACAACCAATGATTTAGAAAACACCCAACTTAAGGGAGCTGAGATGGGGCATGAAACTCAGAGAAATTTGCATTAAGGTAGAAGAACTGTTCACAATTATCTGACACTCATCAGTTGACACAAGGGAATTGTCTGTATCTTTCAGCTCAAAAACACTGCATTCCTTGCATTCAAACCAGACCAAACGTGCATTAGTCTATTCCCAGGAAACTAAATACAAAGACTTGAGTCTCAGGTAAGACTAAGACATGCAAGGGATTTGAAACCACCCCAGCCTTGTTTAAAAACCACACCCACCAGGGCCACACAAATTAGGGAAATTGGAGAAGCTATCTGGGGGACTTCATTTGCAGAAGGTTAGGGACCACTATGGAGCCCCACCTACTTCAGCCTAGCCATGACCACCACCACCTCCACACTCCAACCCGTCCTCCTTCTCCTTCCCCTAAATTTGAGACTTGGATCCTAGGCCAGTGCCATGCTCACCTTTGCGCCAATCTGGTTGCCACACTGGCCTGCCTGTATGTACACAATCTCCCTCATGGTGCCGGGCTGCAGTGCTGATGGATGTATGTCTTCAGCGGTGGTGCCCACAGAGGCAAACAAGTAGAGCTGGGAAGCAGGAATCTGACAGAGTGAACTCAGATCCCCATTTATACCTCTGATTGTTACAGGGGCAGAGGAGATGGGGCGGACTTGATTATAGGTGGAGCCAGCAGGTGCTCCAACTCAATCGCCCTATTGCTGGGTAATCAGAGGGCCCTACCAGTTCCTACCTACCCTGGAATCCAGCTGCCAGCTGCAAGTCCATTAGCACAGCTCCCACTCTATTTGGATCATCTGGTCACCCTGCCATCCACTCCCCACTCTGACTCACAAGAGAGGCTGAACCCTGGGATCAAGGAAAGAAGAGGAGGAACTTCCTCTGCACAAGGTCCTTGTTTGCCAGAAGCCCAGAACAAGCCTGCCGTCCATTTTTGATTGGAGGGTCTAGAACTGTAGGGGCATTTTCAGATGTGATCGCAAGAGCAAGCACAACTGTTGGATTCCATGATTGATCCACTTTCCATTATGGGAAAAGTCAGGGGCTTAGGGTCTAGCCTTCATACTCAGGTTTTTTTCTTTCCTCTTAAAAGTAGCTTGCTTTTTTACTTGGGCCATTGGACAACTACAGTATATTTTTTGTTTCATTTGGCTTCTGCTCCTAGTGTAAGAACTCAGGTCCTGGTCAGAGTGTCTTTTTCTTTTTTTTGGTCGGAGTTGGGGCAGGTTAGTGATTTAGGGCTTGAAATTAAGGCCTGGTGACTCTTTCTGAGGTTTTTATTATTATTGAGATTAGGTGATTACCTTAATTTCTCTTATTTCACAGAATTGTGGAATAGTGGTATTTAGTTGAAATTACAAACATATTTTAACCTTCACAAGTCAAATTATCATTATCATGGACTATAAACTTTGTGAATTCTATAAGCTTTGACAATACAATTTATTTCTTCCACAACGGGTGATATTTACATTTCTCTACTTTTGCTTAGTGTAGAATTTCCTGTCTTTCACTTTCATTCTGCCCCTCTCTTTCTGAGGTTTTATTGATTTACTTATTTAACTGAAAGGTAGAAGGCTCTACTACTTGAACTACAGCTCAACTTCTGCCTTTCTTAAAGTGTTTAATATGAGACAAGAGTCCCATGGGTAGTCAAGTGCAGTACAGTGAGGCTTGAAATCTGAGGATCACTATTCAAAGTCAACCTGGGCAGGAAAGTCTATGAGACTTTCCTCCAATCAACCACTAATAGGCAGAAGACAGTAGAACTTTAGCCATGAGCAAAACACTTCAAATTTAAGTCCCTCGACTGAACAAACTGAAGCAAGTTTCATGGACTTCAATGCCCATGATGGCTTTGAACCATGATCTTCAGACTTCAGTGACTTTAGTACTCAGGATTATAAGTGTGAGTCAACATTTACAAATCTTTAATTACCTTTTCTTTCACCTTTTCAGGTTATTTATTATTTCTTTTTTTGACAATTGTTCTTAGGGGCTAGCTTTGATGCTTAGTTTTTTCTTTCCTCTTGAAACGACCATGCTTTACAAATTTTACCACAGGTGAACTACAGGCTGGTTCTCTTTTTTGTAGCTCTTCTTCTAGGGCTCAAACTCAGGTAATGGTGACTGAGGTTCTTTTTTTTATTTTTTTTTAAATTAAGTGCTGGTTGTTAGGTCTTGAAATTAAGGCCTGATGACTCTCCTTGAGGTTTTATTTATTTTTACCTTAATGGTGGCAGGTTTCACTAGTTGAGCCACAGCTCAGCTTCTGCTTTTCCTGTGGTTACTAGGAGATTAGAATATCAACAGCAAGCCAAGAGTCGTACAGGGACGACTGAAATCTGAGAATCATGGTTCGAAGCCAATCTGGGCAAGAAAATCAATGAGAAAATTATCTCTAATTAACCACCAATAGGTAGGAAGAAGTAGACCTCTAGCCATAAGGAAATCTAGCAAGTTCAAGCCCCAGTACTGAGCACAGTAAAATAAGTCTCCTGTACTTTCTGCCCAGGATGGCTTTGAAACACGATCCTTAGTTTTCAGCAATCTGAGCAAGTAAGATTACAATTTTGAGCCATGATTTAGAAATCTTTAATATGCTCATTTTTGCACCTTTTCATTTATTTGATTTGCCTTCCCCCCTTTGTAAAGTTCATGTCCTTTATTATTAGGGCCTAGCTATTCTCACTCAGTATTTATTTATTTATTTTGTTAGTTGTGGGGATTGAACTCAGTGCCTAGGTATTTTCTGTCAGGGACAAAGCAGGCACACTGCCACTTTCAGCCACAGTGCCACTTCCACTTAATTGGAAAAAAACAGTCACCAGGGTACTTTTCAGCCTGGACTGGCTTTCCATTGTGGGAAGCTTCCTGAGTAGCGAGTATTACAGGCATGAGCCAGAGAAACCTGGCTTGTTTTCTTAGATCAAAACTAGTAGGCTCTACAATTTATGCCACACTACTTCACTGTGCATGAGATTTTTGGATTTTGTTTTTTGCTCAAAGCTTGCAGGAACAAAAACTCAACTCCTGAGGGTTTTTTTCTTTTGGGGGTTGGGAGAGACTTGAATTCAGGGCCTGTGGACTCTCTCTGAGGGTTGTTTTGTTTTTGGTATTTTGTTTTTATTTCGAAGCTAGCAGGCTATTGAGCCTCAGCTCAAGTTCTGCCTTTTTTTTTTTTTTTTTTTTTTTTTTGGTGTTTAATAGGATTGGAGTCACATGTTAGCTCTACTTCAATTATTTTTGTAAGTTTTAATCTTCTTTACAAAGTATGATATATTTTTTGTTAGATAGTTATTGGTGTGCTTTTATTGGGTTGTTTTGGTATGAACAACACTGGGGATTGAACTCATACCTCGTTTATGGGAAGAAAGTATTCTGACACCTAAGTCACAATTCAGCTATGGCCGTTTTTTTTATTTTCTATTTGTTTGTTTGTTTTTTCTTGGTCATGGGCTTCAACTCTAGGCCTGGGCTCAGTACCTATGGTCTCCAGCTCAAGACTAGCACTATACAACTTTAGCTACAGCACTACTTCAAGGTTTTTGAGTGGATTATTGAAGATAAGAGTCTCATGGACTTTTCCTGTCTGGACTGGCTTTGATCCACGATCCTCAGATTTCAGCCTCCTGAGAAGCTACGGTTACATGCATGAGCCACCAGCATCTGGCTATCATAGTGTTTTGTTTTTTTAAAAAAAATACTGTTTAAATTACTGATTTTTGTCCTTCTAATTTAATTTAATATTTTAATCTTTGTTTCATCCCTGGGAATTGTGTATAGGACCCTGTGTATGTCTGTATCTACATGCTTTTGTGTGCATATGTGCCAGTACTGGGGCTTAAATTTCCTTAACTTTTTCCATACAAGGCTGAAACTGTAACACTTGAACCATACCTCCAGTCTGTTTATTTTTGCTGCTTAATTGAAAATAATAATATCTGATTTGCGACTTTGGAGGCTTAGGATTTTAGGTGGTAGTTTGGAGCAAGACTGGGCAGTCTTCTTACCTATTCCCTCTAATATACTACTCAGGAAAAGCTGCATGTATCACTGTGGCTCAAGAGGTAGAACACTACCCTTAATGAAAAGCAACTCATATTCAGTGCCAAAGCCTGAATTTAAGCTCTGGGGCCAGCAGGTTAAAAAAATTAAAAAAACTCTGAATTATCTGAACAGTCTAGCTTTAAACTATGTTCCTATAGATCTCAGCCTCTAAAATAGCTAGGGGATTACAGGTTTGAGCCTTTAGTTATAGTGATAGTTTTCTATTATTATTATTTACAACTTTTTCTAAAAATGACACAATGTGGCTAACAGTGGCTCATGGTTATAATCCTTGCTATTATGGAGGCTGAGATATAGGAACCTTGGTTTGAAGTTGGACCCAATGACAGAATGTCTGCGAGTCTTATCTCCAATTAACACCCAAAAATATGGATGTAGAACTATGGCCCAAGTTTTAGAGTAGTAGCCTCGAGCAGTAAAAGCTTAGGGACAGTGCACAGGCAATGAGTGCAAGTCCCAGGATCAGCACAAAAAATTAAATAGAACCCAAATCTCATCAAGCGTATGGCTACTGATAGTTTGCCTATGTTTTCCTAAAATTCTGTTTGATAGCCACCACAAAGAAAAATAGAGAAACCAACAAATTATGTATCCACAGCCAGATGAATTTTTTGCTGATAAATCTGCACTAATTATATTTTTAAAATTTTTTTACACTTTTTCATTTTAAAAGTTAGCCAAAATATAATGCCAGTTGAAGAGAAATTGCATGTGATGACGACTTTAGCACTGCATTCCTCAGATTTTTAAAAGAAGATGCCACCTATTTACACCTTTTAAATACATATGGCGTTATTAAATATATTTCAACTAAATATTAACTTCACTGTTCTCTTAATTGAGGTGTTGACCTATATTTTAAAACAGAGTGAGTTGTATAAACATTAGAGAAATACTGAGGCGATGAAAAGGAAAGCAGGAAGGAATGTTCTTTTCAGAGCAACTTGGTTTGAGGCTGGCCACCAAGGTAGGTCTTTATTCCTATGGTCCCTTTCCTTGACTGGTCCTCCTCCTCTTGAGTCTAATCAAAGGATAATCTTATAGGTATGGGAATAGCACCAGCTAGAGTTGAAGGCTTTTTTTTTATATTTTATTTTTTTTATTGTGAGAATACCGTACAGAGGATTTAAAATTACATGGGCAAGATAACGAGTACATTTCTTATTAAGCATTGTTGCCTCCTTTGTTTCCTCTTCCCATCCCTTCCCATACTCTCCTCCTCACCCCCTCCCCCCGATTCTCGCCCCACACACCAAAGTTGTAAAGTTCGTTTTTCGACATAAAGACTTGTACATCTCATTGTTGCAATGGGGCCACCTGTATCCCTAGTTAAACGATTTGTTTTTTCCCTTGCCCTCCACAAATTATACCAACATCAAATAGAGTGAAGACTTTCTTTATACCCTCTTTCTTGTGTTTAAATGCAGGAACTACTAAAGTCACTGGCTGACTGGATTCTGACTTGCAAAGAACTTCTAACTATGTAGAACAACATGAGCCAGCACATTGTGGAGGAGGACATTCACTAGTTATTGCAAATAAGGGAAACCTGTTCCCATTTAAGGAAAGTTAGAAATAACCTTAATCAGAGAGGAGAATGAGGGGGATGGGGCTCAGCTCTTATTGGTTAGATGGTGACAAGTGTTGTCTGTTTTTTCTTTGCTGTTTCTTAAATTTAATTTTAACATGAAGATAATGTACAGAGGAGATACCGTTACATACATAATGTTATGAGCACATTTCTTTTTTGAACATTTTTATTGTAACAATACTGTACAGAGGGGATAGAATTACATGATCAAGATAATGAGTACACTTCCTATCGAGCATTTTTGCCTCATCCTTTGTTTTTCCCCTACCATCCCTTCCCTCACACCTCCACAACTACACTGCCCAAACTCCCCCATCCCCACCCCCTGCCACTGAAGTTGTAAAGTTCACCTCATTGTTACAGTGGATCAACCTGTATCCTTATTTAAGCATTTTGTTTTTTTCATTCCACTCCCTGCATTAAAGAAGTGTATATAAAAGATGCAGGTCACCGATATCAAATACTGTGAAAACAGGGGTTATACCCTGGGAAGGAACATAAAAAGAAACAAAAAACTCACATGGTACATTATAAATACTTTAGAAACAATAGCAAGCAAGAAAGAGGATATTTATGTCTCTATCTTGGGGTTCATTTCGCTTAACATCATCTTGTATGGTCATGTGTACATAGCTTTTCACTTTTTCTGCTTGTCCCAAACATATACTAGTTATTGCAAATACGGGAAAACATGGGACCTATGTTTCTTTGGACCTGGCTTACTTCACTTAATATAACTGTTTCCAAGTCTTTCCATTTCCTCACAAATGAGGCAATGTCATTCTTTGTGATGGAGGCATAGAATTCCATTGTATATATATGTATATATATATATATATATATATATATATATATATATATGACACATTTTTTGATACTTTCATCTACTGAGGAGCATCTGGGTATGTTCTTTAGCTTCGCTATGGTAAATAATGCTGCAATAAACATAGTTGTGCTGGTAGCCTTAGAATAGCCTTGTTTGTGATCGTTTGGGTAAATGCCCAAAAGTGGGATTTCTAGGTCAGAGAGGAGCTCTATGTGGAGTCTTTGGGGAACTTCCATACTGCTTTCCAAAGTGGTGGAACAAGTTTACAATCCCACCAACAATGTAGTAGGGATCCCTTCTGGCCACATCCCCTCCAGCATCTCTTGTTAGTAGAGTTCTTGATCATAGCTATTCTAACTGGGGTGAGGTGGAATCTCAGTATTGTTTTCATTTGCATTTCTTTCATGGGTAGGGAGGTTGAGCATTTCTTCATAGGTCTATTGGTCATTTCCTCTTCAGAGACGTTTCTCTTTAAGTCTCTAGTCCACTTTTTAATCAGGCAGTTGTTTCTTTGAAGATTTGTAGTTGGGGGATTTAATTTTTTGTGTTCCATGTATATTTTAGATATGAGACCCTTATCTGTTGTATGGCTAGAGAAAACTTTTCCCAGTCCGTGGGCTTTCTATTGATCTTGCTAGCTATGTCCTTTGCCATGCAGAAACTCTGCTTCTTCATGCAATCCTACTTGTCCAACTTTTCTTTGATTTGTTGTGTTTCTGGGTCTCTATTAAGAAAATTTTGGCCTGTGCTAAGGAAAACTAGTGTTTCTCCTATTCCGTCCTATAATGTTTTCAGAGTGCCTGCTTTGACTTTGAGGTCTTTGATCCATATGGAGTTGATGCTGGTGCAGTGTGATATATAAGGATCTAGCTTTAGTTTTCTACAGGCAATTAACCAAATTTTCCAGCACCATTTACTGTAGAGGCTGTCTTTCTTCCATTCTATTTATTTAACTTCCTTATCAAAGATTACGTGGCTGAAAGTCTGTGGGTTCATTTCTGGGTTTTCAGTTCTATTCCATTGGTACTTAAGTCTTGTGCCAGTACCAAGCTGTTTTGGTAACTATGGCTTAGTAGTAGAGTTTGAAGTTTGGTATTTATATTCCTCCAGCAATGTTCTTTCTGTAAGGACTCATTTTTGCTATTTGGTGTCTTTTATTCTTCCATTTGAATTTTTGGATTTCCTTTTCTATTTCATTGAAGAAAGAGGTCAGAATATTGATAAGTACCGCATTGAATTTGTACATAGCCTTTGGAAATATTAGCATTTTCACAATGTTGTTCCTTCCAATCCAGGAGCATTTTTTTTTGGGGGGGGAGGGTTTCTACTTCCTAAGATTTGTTTTTAATTCCATTTTCAGGTTTTTAAAGTTTTCATTGTAGAGGTCCTTCACGTCTTCCTTGTCAGTTCTTGCTGGTAGTGAATAGAATCCACTAGTTCACAGTGTTTGTTGTCTGTGTCCTGGGCACTCTCTATTGATATGGAGGCCACTGCAGCAGCCACAGCGGCCACAGCTGCAGAGACCAGCAAGTGCTCAGATCTGTCTCCTTAACCAAGCTGCTTGAATTTTTTTCTCTCTGGCCAAGTCTCTGTACTCTGATGGCACACTTGATGTGATTCTCTAGCATATGACTGCTCACTGGATATTTCAAACCGATTTCTATGCCAGAGTTTGTTTAGCCTACAGCTTCTCCTCTGCGATCTTCCTCCAGATCATTAGTCTGTCTGTTGAAAGGCTTCTCCTCTTCCTTGGGCAACACCTCATCTGAGCCTAACAGCAGGGGTATGACTGGGCTCCCCTACATACAAATTTAATATGGTTCATTTTAGAAGAGGTGGGAGTTTTAAATTTTTAGAAGCTATCAAATCAACTGCTTGAACTCAAGAGTGTATGGGTACTTAGCTGCTCACTGCTACTCAGGAAAGAGTCCTGGTTAGCATATTAGACAGTTTATATAAGTGATGTGGCCAAAGCAAATTGAAGGCTTCAAGTAGTCTTAAAGATTTTTACAAACACACAATTCAGTGGAAGTGGCACTATAGCTCAAAGTGGTAGATCACTGGACTTGAGCAAAGAAGTCTCAGGGATAGTGCCCAAGCCTTCAGTTCTGGCCCCATGATTGACAAAAAGTGAACAAAGTATTTTCTCATCTCATTTTTAAATGCCACTTTATGTTTTTTACTCAAATTTTATACAAAAATGTTGGGAGTTCTAGGAAAGTTCTCCAAAAGTTAATATAGAACAGACTTTAGAGTCATTGTGAGATTAATTAGGAATTCATGTGGATAGACAATTTGGTTTGCAAATATGGTGTGGGACAAACTAGCCATCTTTCACAAAATGAGCAAGGTAAACAAGTATTAGACCCAAGAAGAAAAACATAGTACTAGTTCCTCTTCATGTATGGATGTAAGGGCTTTGGTGTTAGCTGTTGTTCGTGACTAAATTGTGTCCTTTTCAAAATTCACATGTTGAGATTCTATACATCAATACCTCTGAATGAGCCTTTATTGGGGAAGAGGGTCTTCTTCTTTACCACTCCAAGGGCTTAAACTCAGGGCCTGGGCACTGTCCCTGAGCTTCTTTTGCTCATCAAGTACTCTACCACTTGAACCCCAGTGTCACCTCATGCTTTTTCTGTTTATGTGGTACTAAGGAATTGAACCCAGGACTTCACACATGCTAGGTAAGCACTTTTCCACTAAAACATATTCCCAACCCCCAGAAAAGGGTCTTTGAAGAGAATTTAGATGGGCACTGGTGGCTTATATCTGTAATCCTAGCTATGGACCTGAAGGCTGAAATCTTAATATCCAAGTTTGAGGCCACACTAATCTGTGAGACTTTTATCTCCAATTAGCAAAAACCAGAAGATCAGCTGTGGCTCAAGTGGTAAAGTATGAGCCTTAAGCAAAAAGTCAAGCAAGGGTTGTGAGTCTGAGATCAAGCCACACTACCAGCCCATGTGTATGCACGCACGCATGCACACACACACAAACACACACACACACACACACACACACACACACACACACACACACACACACACTATTTAGTTAAATGAGACAATCTAGGTGGGTTGTCTTCTAACACATCTGGTGTTCTTATATGAAAATGACAATAGATGGACACAGACCCATCCATATAGGGGACCATGGGAAGACCCAGGATAGGTACCACACCCCAAGAAGAGAGACCTAGAAGAAAGCTCACCTTGATCTTGCCTTGCACCATTTTAAGACTGAGCACAGATACGTTCCTGATGCTTTAGGCTGCCAATATGTGGCAGTTGTCAAGACAGCCTGAGTTGATGGCAGCAGATATGCTGACTTGAATTGCTCCCTGGAAGAGTGGATGGTTTCTGGAATTATGCACCTCACAGAGATCCATCTGCTGAAAGGAGATATCTGAAGTCATCAGAGTGGGGATTGGAATATTAGCTGTGTGTAGAGCCCCCTGCTTAGCATAAGTAATGCCATAGCTCAGTCCCAGTCCTGCAAAAAAAACCAAGAATGTAATCAGAGTAATTAATTATCAAAGATAAGAAAAGAGAGAAGGCTTGAGGATAAACCCTGGAGATGGACTTTAGTAGAATTTAATAATTAACATTCAATAAATAATGAGGTTTGTCTCAGTTGAGAAGCCAATGTCATGGAGAAATCATCTGAGATTTGGGCCTTTTGGGACAGTACAGGCTTGCAGTTAAAGAAGGAAAATAATAATTTTATCCATTCATCTTTATTTTTTGTGTGTCATGGTGTTTGAAAACAGGACCTAGGCACTTTCCATGGGCTTTATTGCTCAAGGCTAATGCAGTACCACTTTGAGCTATAGCTCGATTACTGGTTTTCTGCTGGTTAATTGGAGATAAGACTCTCATGGACTTTCTTACCTAGGCTGGATTTGAACCACAACCATTAGATCTTAGTCTCCTGAGCATCTAGTATTAGAAACTTGAGTCACCAGCAGTCGACATAACTAAAACTTTTGAACTTATGGGTGGAAGTGGGTGTTTCTCAGTGTCAGAGTATTTGTCTAGTATGTGTGAGTTCCTGGGTTCCACAGAGAGGAGGAGAAAGGGAGGGAGAGAATGAGAATAAGAGGGAGAGGGAGACAAGGAGGGGCCCAGAGTGAAAGGGAGGAGGAGACATGCAAAGGGAAAGGGAAGGAAAAAATGGAAGAAAGAAAAAGGAAATAAAACATAGTAGCAGAAAATTTATCTGAACTCTAAAAGGAGGAAATCATTCAAAAACAGATTTCAAAATATAAAACAAAATATGTATAGTATGCTCCAGATTAAATTAACCTAGTGATTGATTTAAAACAAGGCCCAGCCCATAATTACTTTTAATTACAAACATAAAGTTAGTGTTTCAGGAGGCAGGTGCCAATGTCTCACATCTGTAATCTTAGCTCCTCTATAGACTGAGAGGAGAAGGATTTCAGTTTGAAGCTAACCTCGTAAAAAAAATCTTCAAGGCACCATGCATAAAATAATAAGGAAAAGGTTAGGAGCATGGCTCAAGAGGAAACAAACAATCTGGCAGTGAGCAAGCTAAGCAAGTGAGAAATCCTCAGTTCAATCCCCAGGAGTACCAAAAGAAGAAAATACAATTACCACTTCTATGAAAATTCAGGAATCATATATTCAGAAACAGAATCCATATTAAGCATTCCACATTCTAGATTTCATTTAATGCCCCAAGATATGGGGAACCAAGAATTCTAATTTTAATCCAGTCAAGTTCTCTGTTAGAGAAGCCTTACTTTTCCTGTTAGTCACATCCTATTTGACCTAGAATAGCTCCTCACCTCACCTCTCTGGGCCTGAGTTTTCTATCTCCCAAACTGGAATATGATTCTCAGTCTCACAGAGTTTCTGTGAGGGTTAATTGAGACGTGTTTACCTCGGGGAGTGATTGCTGACAAATAACCAAGATGCTACCAACCATGGTAATCATCAGATGTCATCACTTCCTCCTTCCCATTGATATGTGAGGTGAGCAGGGGCTCACATAGACCATACCTGCACACACTTTCTGAAGATGACTGCTTAGGTATGGATTCCAGTAAGCACTGAAGATTTGTTATGAGACAATGATGCTGAATATGGTAATACATACCTGCAATCCCTGCTAGATGAGTTCTAGAGAACTAGCCTCGCAAATTGAAGGTGCTGGGCTCAATCCCCAGAAACACACACACACAAACACACACACACACACCACACACACCTCACATTATAAACAATGAGATCTGAAATTCAATGAGAAATTAGATAAATATTGATAGAATTTGGGTTGTAAATATACTATCAAATCCAACTGACTTTAATGACCAAAATAAATGAGAATATAACAAATGTAATCTAGGTCTTAAAACCTCATACCGAAGATCTTAAAATGTGTTGGGTTGTTACTGAGAGAAACCAGAACTTCCTATTTTGTCTTGAATAGGTTGTTTTAGTATAATAGTGGGCCTATTTATCTTTTTATTTCCTTTGCTTTAGTTATTTTTTTTTCTTATAAGGTCTTTATTTTTGCACTGACTGGCTTCTAATCTCTATCATCTTGCTTCTCAAATAGCTAGGGTTACAGTCATATACCATCATGTTCAACCTCTTTTTGAAATGGGGTCTCTTGTTAAATTTTGTCCAGGGCTGGCATTGAACATCCCCAAATCCACCTCTAAAATAGCTGGGAGTATAGACATGTGCAACTATGTCTGTTTGGCTCATTTATCTCTGGTCATGGAGATATGTAGGTGATACATATATCTACAAAATTCTGTGTTCCATTCCCTATATTGCAACCATCCAATCAATAAGTAAAAACAAAAATAAGATAAAAAAAGTCATATGTTTGTGAAAAGGTAATAGTAACTAACTTCTTAAGAGCTACAGATCTATGCTGTGTGTCAATGGTTCATGTTTATAATCCTAGGTACTCAGGAGGCTGAGATCTGAGAATTACGGATCAAAGCCAAAATAGGCAGTATGTAAAACTCTTATTTCCAATTAACCACCAAAAAGTTGGAAATGGAGTTGTGGCACAAGTAGAAGAGCACTAGCTGAGAGCACAGTAGCTCAGGGATGGTGCCTAAGACCTGAGTTCAAGCCTTATGACTGGCACACACACATAAGAATCTTACACATCTAGTGCTTTATAAAATCTCAGGAGAGGAAAAAGAGAACAATTGGGGTCAATTGGAACCTGTTCAGAGACTTTGTTAGCAGCCATTTCTTGTTGAATATCAGGTGGGAGTACAACGTGCTATGCTGTCCTCAGTGCTTCCAGATTGTTCCACTACAGCTTGTGTCTTAGCAGGCAGGAGCCTTGGTCCCTGGGAGCCTTGACCCCGTATGGCAGCACAGGCATATTTTTAACTTAGAACTAAATCCATGTCATGCAGGGTCTGTCTGAAATTCAGATGATAATGTGCATCTTGATTTATGCTTTGACATATTCATGTTCTTGTCTTCTGTGTGAAACTGGAGCCCTAAAGAATGGCAAAGAAGAATCCCAGCAGGAAAGGAAGGCATAAAGCAATCCTTGAGATTGATCAGATTTGCTTTTCCTAAATTTTTGGGTAAAGGGTGTTACTTTTCCTAGAGTTTCAAAACCAATAGACCTGCCCAGGCCCCTGTTGACGTTGGAGCCTCCTTGTCCAGTCCAGTATGTTTGAGTGTCAATCCTCAGTTTGCACCGCCACAGCTGTCTGAAGGTTGGCTTCAGGATACCCCACTTTTCCCTGCTCTGTGCATGCTAATTGAGCTTCCCATGAGCGCATGAGTTACAAAGGTTGCAGTGACCATGCCTTAGCCCTTCGGGTTTCAGGCTGCCACTGTAGCCACTATTGCAGCCTCCCCTACTTTTACTGCTGCCTCCTTTTTGGCTGCTCACCCTCATCCCTGGCCAGTCAATGCCCAATAGGTCCTCAAGGAGAACCCCTCCACCCATGTACCAAATGTACCCTGGACTTCCAGTGACTCCTGGTGGTCAATAGGACCTACATGACCACAAGAAGAGCCTGACTATAAATATTACACACAGAAATGAAGAACTAGTATGATGGCTTGACCTTCAAGGCCTCTGAAAATGGAGGTTTGACCCCATAAATTTTGATTCACTGTGAATTTTATATTTTCACACTGAACAATGTATAATTTCCTTGTGCTTCCTTTATTAGATTTTGTCTTACATTTTCTAAAGCATTATTCTAGCACAGGATGATACATGTCTCTGGTGAAGGCACCATCAGACGCAAGAGGAAAAGGATGTGGTACATAGAGTATCCCTCTTTTCCAGAAGTGTCCACCGTGGTAAGAAGAGCAAATTTTAGGACAATGGTCACAGAGGCTTCCTCCTACTCTAAAGCATGGCTCACGTGTGGAGAGAATTTCAGAACACCTCTGAAACTTTGCCAATAGTTGCCTAAAGTCAGTTATTACCAAACAGGATATTGAATTAGCTCCATGACCAAAGAAAGAAACAACCACATCTAGCACATTGAGCTCACAAGTATAGCATGGTGTTCCAGTGAAATGATCACTCAAATGAAGATAGGACACTGTCTAAAATACAGAGAAAGAATGGGAATGGCACTGGAATAGGCAGGAATACTTTGTGTGCAAAAGAGGGGGACAAGGGAGAATAATTACAGTTGATTGACTGGGAAATGGGCAGTGATAGAGAAGAAGCTAGTAAAGCCAATGAATGTAAAGGTGGAGAGGGTGCCATGGAAATCCCAGATGGTGCTTCTTGTGCAAGTAGTTATTCTTTGGCAAGTGATGATAGGATACCTGAGCCTCATAAGGGAAAACCTGGCTTTATTGCCTTGCTGGACTGAAAGTGAATAAATGCCCCTGCCTCAGTTTCCTGAGTTCTGGGATTAGTCATGCACTACCCCATTTCTGTTTGAAATATTTAACTTTCATGCTTGATCATTTGTTTTTCACCTTTGATTTTGATAGTCTTACATCTACATTTCTGGACTTTGGCATGAACATGTGTTGGTTAAGATATAAGAAAGAATAGTAAATCCAACAGCTTCCCATACTGAAACACCTACCTTGGGTACCTTTCAACTCACTGTGCTCATCTGACCTGTGTGGAGACTGTCCAGAGGACTGTGAGAGGACTGCCAGATTCTCAGCTGTGTACTAGAGGAACACAGAGGTGAGGGATTTAAGATGGCAATGTGAACAAAGAAGTTTACTTCACTGAAACTTCTGTCATTTGCCTTATTTTTGCTTGTCATTTTACCTTGCTCAGAGTTTACATTCTTTTTATGGTATGATGAAAAAATAACATTTATTTTCCTCAGCATTTAAGTTTCTTGTTTGTTTGCATTGAGACAAACTTCTGAGAAAGAACAACTAACCTCATGCAAATATCGAGAAATGGATATTTTTGTTTTCATATTCCCTTGTAAGAAAATAATTCTTGGTCTGGAAAGTCAGGAAATAGAAATAGATTAAAATTTTAAACAAGACACGTTTATTTGTGCTGACAGTAGGCTTTGGATTTTTAGTTGCTAAAATGTGTGTGACTATGTTCAGTCTGGTCCACTCATATGAGAGCATGCTTCTTTACTAAGTTATTGACAACTGACAAACTTTTGAAGTTTTTATTTTCTTGTCAGACCATTAAACATTTCTTCAGAGAACATGAAAGTCATACTATTTTCCTCTTCATAGAGTCCACTGTGCTTCAGGTAATTCAGCTATAACCCTTAGCACAAAATCCAGTGTACTGGCTTCTGGATTTATTGGAGCAGCCTAGCTGCCACAAATAAGGGAAACTATGCAGCCTGTGTTCTCTGGGTCTGGATTACTTCCCTTAATGAAATGCTTTCCCAGTCTTTCCATTTAATTACAAATTTTAGTCTATTGTGCTCTGAGATGGATGACTGGAATTTCTGTGTGTGTGTGTGTTTATACATACATTCACACACACACACACACACACACAAACACATATACATATATATATATATATATATATATATATATGTAAACTTATACATATGTACCATATTAGAGGGTTATCTGGGTATTGGAAAGTGAGAGACATGAGTCTTATCACCCTGTCCATGGGCATTGACATTAGCTCTTGGGGCATGAGTCCTGGGTCTTGTTACTCTTTTCATGGCCTGAGGTGGCAACAGTTGCTCAGCTATGAGGCATAGAAAGAGGATGTTTTTCTCCAACTTGACGCTAGAAATTGAGATCAGCTATCTCTAACCACATGTCTTCTAGTGTAGTAATCCAACTAAAGATCCAAAGAAACTATTTTATTTTATTTTATGTTGTTTTGTTTTATAGTCCTGGGTCCCTAACTCTCACCAGTTCACTGACTCTGAACTCTTTTTTGCTCAAGGCAAGCACTCTACCACTTGAGCCAAAGTGCCACTTCTAACTTTTGGGGGGATTAAGTGGAGATAATAATCTCATGGATGTTTCTGCCTGTGTAGGCTTCAAATAGCAATCAACAGATTTCAGCCTCCTGAGTACATAGGTTCATAGGCCTGAGCGACTGGTGCATAGCTAGAAACTAAATAATGAAAATATCCATTATCTACTACCTCCCATCTTTGGAAATATGTTCTAGCATGTTCTGATCAGATCAATGTTAAACTACTAGTCACTAAGAAAATAATTCTTAACATAGTCATTACTACAAATCAAAATAAATCATTGAGCTAAGCTCCCTAATATGATATGACACTGTATAACTCTTACACATAATCCCCTCAATTTATCTCATTCTTGGATCTTCAAACCACCTTCTAATAAGTATGAAAATTTGTATGTGTAAAAGTAAGTGCATGATTCTGACACATTGAAAAGAAAGATAATAAATATTTTCCTATGACAAGAAAATAGAAACTAGGGTTGGGAATGTGGTTTAGTAATAGAGTACTTGCCTATCATGCATAAAGCCCTGGGTTTGATTCCTCAGTACTACATCAAAGCCAGAAGTGGTGCTGTGGCTCAAGTGTTAGAGCACTAGCCTTGAGCAATAGAAGCTCAAGAACAATGCGCATTCACTGAGGTCAAGCTCCTGCACTGGCAAAAACAAACAGGACTGGGATAAAATAGGAACTATTAATCATTTTTTATTAGTATTGTGAAAATACCATACAGATGGGTTACAATTACATAGGCAAGATAATGAGTACATTTCTTATCAAGCATGGTTGCCTCCTCCTTTGTTTCCCCATAACATCCATTCCAATCTCAACCCCGCCAACGCCACACACCCCTACCACCACCTCCACACCCCTCACCCCCCACCTCGCCTAAGTTGTAAAATTCGTTTTTCAACATAAGTTTTTGTACATCTCATTGTTGTAATGGGTCCACCTTTAACCCCATTTAAACAGTTTGTTTATTCCCTTCCTCTCCACAAATTATATCAATATCAAATAGAGTGAAAGCAGGGCTTATAGCCTGGGGAAGGTACATACAAAGCAAAAAAGAAATCAACTTATAAATATGTTGGAAACAATCGCAAGAAAAAAAAAAAAAAAAACATTTGAATCGTTATCTTGGGGTTCATTTCACCTAGCATCAACTTGTCTGACAGTCTCTGCTTGTCTCAGACATATAATAGTTATTACAAATAAGGGAAACCATGGGACCTATATTTCTTTGCCTGGCTTACTTCACTTAATATAAAGTTTTCCAAGTCTTTCCATTTCCTAAAAAATGGGGCAATGTCATTCTTTCTGATGGAGGCATATAATTCCATTATTTATATATATATATATATATATATATATATATATATATATATATATAATATATATTATATAATATATGTTATATACATCACATTTTCTTGATCATTCATATACTGAGGGGCATCTGGGTTGGTTCCATATTTTAGCTATGGTAAATAAGGCTGCAATAAACATAGTTGTGCTGGAAGCTTTAGTATGATCTTGTTTGTGATCATTTGGGTAAATGCCCAAAAGTGGCATTACTGGTTCATAAGGGAGCTCTATGTGTTGTCGTTTGAGGAAACACCATACTACTTTCCAAAGTGGTTGAACAAGTTTACACTCTCATCAACAATGCCATAGGGTTCCCTCTGTCCACATCTCCTCTATCGTCTGTGGTTATTAAGTTCTTGATTCTAGCTATTCTAACTGGGGTGAGGTAGTATCTCAATGTAGTTTTGATTTGCATTACTTTTATGGAGCATTTCTTCATGTGTCTATTGGCCATCTTTCTTTCCTCTTCAGAGAAGTTTCTCTTTAAGTCTTTATCCCACTTATCTATTGGGCAGTTGTTTCTTTGAGGATTTGTTGTTGGGGGATTTAAATTTTTGTGTTCCAGATATCTTTAGGATATGAGACCCTTGTCCGTTGTATGGCTAGTGAAGGTCTTGACCCAATCCGGGGGCTTTCTATTGATCTTGCTAGCTATGTCTTTTGCCATGTAGAAGCTCTGCAATTTAAAGCAATGCCATTTGTCCAACCTTTCTTTGATTTGTTGTGTTTCTGGGTCTCTATTAAGAAAATCTGGACCAGTGCCAAGCAGACCTAGGGTTTCTTCTATTCCATACTGTAATGTTTTCAGACTGTCTGCTTTAACTCAGAGGTCTTTGATCCATTTGGAGTTGATTTTGTTGCAGGGTGATATATATGGATCTAGTTTTAGTTTTCTACAGTAGTTAAGCAATTTTGCCTTCACCCTTTATTGAAGAGACTGTCTTTCTTCTATTCTATTTTTTAGCTCCCTTATCGAAGATAACATGGATATAGGTCTGTAGGTTCATTTCTGGTTATTCAATTTTATTCCATTGTTCCTGAGGTCTGTTTTTGTGCCAGACCAAGCTGTTTTGATCACTATGGCTTTGTAGTAGAGTTATTGATATTTTTCCATCACTGTTCTTCCTGTTAAGGATCATTTTTGCTATTCGGGCACCTTTATTGTTCCATATGAATTTTTATATTGCCTCTTCTATTTCCTTGAAGAATGAGATTGGAATATTGATAGTTATCACATTAAATTAGTAGATAGCCTTGGGAAGTATTTCCATTTTCACTATTTTGATCTTTCCAATCCAGGAGCATGGGAGTTTTTGCCACTTCCTAAGTTCTCTTTTGATTTCCTCCTTCAGGTTTTTAAAGTTTTCATCATAGAGATCCTTCACTTCTTTGGTTAAGTTAATTCCTAGGTATTTTATTTTTTTGGGGGCTATTTGAGATGGAGTTGCTTTCAGCCACACTTTTCTCATTGTTGGCATACAGAAAAGCCATTTTTTATGGTTAATTTTATACCCTGCTACTTTACCAAAGTTTTTCAATCACCTAAGTAATTTGGGAGTTGGGTCTGTGGGATTCTTTATATACAACATCATGTCATCAGCAATAAGGGAGAATTTTACTTCTTCTTTCCCTTTTTGGATCCCCTTTATGTTTTCATCTTATCTTATTGCTGTAGCGAGGCATTCTAATACTAGATTGAAGAAAAGTGGAGAGAGTGGACAATCTTGTGTCATTCCTGAGTTTAGAGGATATGGCTTTAGTTTTTCACCATTGACTGTAATGCTGGCTGTAGGCTTGTCATATACAGCCTTTATGGTATTGAGGAATGTTCCATGCATTCCTAATTTTTCCAGAACCTTCATCATAAAGGGGTGTTGGATCTTGTCAAATGCTTTTTCTGCATCTATTGAGACAATCGTTGCTCTTGTTGATGAAATGAATTGTGTTAATCGATTTGCGTATATTGAACCAACTTTGCATCCCTGAAAAGAATCCTGTTTGATCGTTGTGTATGATGTTTTGGATGAATTGTTGAGGTCGATTGGCCAAAATTTTGTTGAGACATTTTGCATCA
This sequence comes from Dipodomys merriami, assembly GCF_024711535.1. Classification (NCBI taxonomy): domain Eukaryota; kingdom Metazoa; phylum Chordata; class Mammalia; order Rodentia; family Heteromyidae; genus Dipodomys; species Dipodomys merriami. The sequence goes on from NW_027202852.1 coordinate 44,377, forward strand.
ATGTTCATCAAAGTAATGGGTCTATATTTCTCTTTTTTGATGAGTTCCTGTCTGGTTTGGGGATGAGTTATGATGGTTTCATAGAATAAGTTTGGTAGTGAACTTACTCTTTCAATTTTATTGAAGATTTAGAGGAGTATTGGTGTGAGCTCTGCTTTGAAAGCCTTGTAGAATTCTGCTGTAAAAAACATCTAGTCCTGGGATTTCTTAGATGGGAAGTCTGTTGTTGTTTCTATTTCAATGCTTGATATTGACCTGTTAAGCTGGTTTAGCTCATCTTGGTTTAGTTTCGTCATGGCAATATTTACCAGGAAAAGGTTCATTTCTGCCAAGTTCTCAAACATATTAGCATAAAGTTTTGAGCAGTATTCCCTTATAATCTTCTGACTCTTGGTTGTTTCTGTAGTGATGTTTCCATTCTCATTTCTGAGTTTATTTATTTGGGTGTGTTCTCTTCTTTTTCTGATAAGATTTGTTAAGGGTCTGTCAATTTTGTTAATTTTTTCAAAGAACCTTCTCATTTTGTTGATTCTTCCTTTTTTTTATTCTAATTCATTTAATTCTGATTTACTTTTAATTATTTCTTTCTGTCTACTGGATTGGGATTTATCTTGCTGCTCTTTTTCAAGGAGGTTCAGCTGTCTCATTAAATTGTTGGTTTCAGATCTCTCTAAGTTTTTGATGTAAGAACTCAGAGCTATAAACTCGGCCTCTGAGTCCTGCTTCCCAGAGGAGCAGATAATTTCTGTGCTCATTTTTTTGAATATCTTGAACATTTGAACTTTGTTTCTAAGGTCTTCAATTACCTACTGGTGATCCAAAACTGTGTTGTTCAGCCTACATGAGTTACTGTACTTTCTTTGGTGGCTTCTGGTGTTGAGTTCTTATTTTATTCCCTTGTGGACTGAGAAAATGCAAAATATGAATTCAATGTTTCTGAATTTTGACAAGTTTGATTCGTGACCTAAAATGTGATGTATTTTGGAAACTGTTCCATGTGCTGCTGAGAAAAAAGTGTACTCTGATGCTGCTGGAATTCGCTAGATGTCTGCTAAATCAGTTGATCTATGCAGCTGTTTAGATTGGAAGTTTTTCTGTTTAGATTTTTGCTGAGATGATCTATGTAGTGTGGATAGTGGTGTATATAATTCCCCAACAATTAATGTCTTTGGATCTATGTGAGATTTAAAGTTATATTTCTTGGATAAATTTGGGTGCTCTATTGTTTGGCAAATAAATATTTAGAATTGTAATATCCTCCTGAAGGAGAGATCCCTTAATTAATATGTAGCAACCTTCTTTATCTCTTCTCACTAATTTTAATTTGAAGTCTATTTTATTTGATATTAGGATTGCTACTCCTGCCTGTTTATGGTGGTCATTTCCTTGGTAGATTTTGTTCAAGCCTTTCACATTCACGATGTGTTTGTTTTTATGGGCAAGGTATGACTACTGAAGACAGAAGATAGAAGAATCTTGCTTTTTAATCCAAATAGAGACTCTATGTCTCTTAATTGGAGAGTTAAGTCCATTAATGTTGAGAGATAAAACTGAAAGGTATTTGGGAGTTACTGCAATTTTATCTACCTCATTGGGGGCTATGCCAATTGGATTCTTCCTATGGTTCTTGGATTCTGTTTGGGTTTGGTTTCTTGGCCTTTATTGTGGTCTTGTTGGTTTTCTATGTGTAGGACATCTTTAAGAATATTTTGTAGGGCTGGTTTGGTGGAGATATATTGTTTCAGTATTTCTTTGCTATCGAAGATTTTTATTTGACCTTCGGTTATGAAGGAGAGTTTACCTGGGCACAGTATTCTCCGTTCATCATTGTTTTTCTTTATGGCATGGCATACATCATTCCAGGCTCTTCTTGCTATAATTGTCTCTGCTGAGAAATCTGAGGTGATTCTAATTGGATTGCCCTTATAGGTGATTGAACTTTTCTCCTCGACATATTTAAGGATCTTTTCCTTAGTCTGAATTTATCCTGTGTGGATTGTAATGTGATGATGGGATGTCCTGTTCTCGTCTGGTCTATTTAGGGTTCTAAAATCTTCTTGTATCTGAATAGGTATTTTTTTTCTTTGCATGTTTGGGAAGTTCTCTGCTAGGATCCTGTTAAAAAAATTTCCTAAACCATTAACTTCTGTCTCTTGGTGCTCCTCTACACCCATTATCCTCAGATTAGGCCTTCTGATAGTGTCTTCCAAGTGTTGAATAAATCTATCATATTTCTTGGATTTGTCTTGGATGGTTGTATGTTCTTTTCTATAATATCTACGCTGTCTTCAATGCCCGAGATTCAATCTTCTGCATGGTCTAACCTACTGTCGAGTCTTTCTACTTTGTTTTTTATCTGTTCCTTTTAATTGGTCAGCTTTAGTGGCTTCAAATTCTTTGTTGGAGTTTTGTTTTAGATCTTGTATGAACTTCTATACTTCCTTAATTTGGTGTTCAGTGTTTATTCGCAAATCAATTAGTTGATTGGTTATGGTTTCCTTGGAAGCCCATTCCTTCTGCTGGGCTCCATTCATGCTGTGGTCTCCCTGACTTCTTTCAGCTGTCTGTTAATGGATTCCATGAATGTCTCTAGTAATCTTTGTCTATTCGCATCCCCCTCTCACAATTCTTGTATTACTCTTTGATTAGCTTCCTCACATTCATGCAAATCCTGTAGTTCTCTTTAATTGTTCGCAGACTGCTCATTCAATTTCTTTCTTTCTCTTTGATTGTTCTCAGCTTGCTTACACAATTCCTTTATTTCACTTTGAGTGTTCTCAACCTGCTCACGCAATTCCAGTATTAAGCTTAGAGTAGCTTCCTCATGCCCATGAGCTGTTTTGATCTTTGGTTTGCCTCCTCTCTCTTCCTATCACACTCATACTGAGTCCTTTGCAGGTTTTCAATCTTTTCATTCACCATGTTTACCAGTAGTGTTTGTAGAGTTTTTTTGGAACTCTCCTCTGGATTATTCATTATCTGATCTGTCACCTGATTATTTGAGCGGGAGTTGAGATACCCGGAATTGCCATTTCTCTTTTGCTTTTCCAGCTTGTTCTTCCCATTTGGTATGAAAGTAACGCCAGTTTTGTACTAGAACACCATTTTAAGACAAGCATCATCCAAAGTCCTGTAATTGCACAGTCAAAAACATGCAGATACAATCTAGTTCAACAGATACAGTCTATTCAACATCAACAATTACGTTTTATTGGGCTAAGAACAGCAAAGAAGGATTTTACAAACCTGAAATTATTAGGTTTAGGGAGAAGGGTAGGAACATCTCTAGCTGCTTTACTAGCTTTGACCTATTCCTTCATTGTACAAGAAAGTGTAATTCAAATAATTTCAATCATATCTGTTACTAGAATTATCAATGATTTAGATTATTGTCTGTAATTTGGTCAAAGCTATGTCTCTTTATGTAGGCTACTAAAAATGTATTTACTAATTTCAAGTAAATACATAAATTCTACATCCATCTTTTTAAAAATAAAATTTTGATTGTTCTGTAAATTGATCAGAGCATGGATTTTGTGGCTAGCTAGGTCATTGCACATCTGTCTCTCACTTCTCTCTCTTTCATGGTTCTCAAAGATAATATGATTGTTCCATAATTATCCTAATTTAGTCTGCTTTTCTTCTTTTGGTTTCATCATTTCACTTTTTGCTCTGCCATTTCCCAAATCATTTATATAGAAGGCATTATTTCCTATTTTCTCATTCCTAGAATAAGCTGCACATGAAGAAATCATTGGTCCTCATTTTCAGTCTGTGCCTTTGAATACGAAGGAGCATCTTTCCTCTGTACTCCATCAATTCCCTACTCTCCAGTTAGAATAATTTCGAATAGTAAAATTTGAAAAAGAGAAAATGAATCGTGGTGAAAAAAACATATGCAGAAAATTCACCAGATATTTCTGACCAGTTCAACCAATGTGAACTATTAGGGAAATACATGGACACCTCATTCACACCGGCACTCAAAGTCTCTGGTTAGGCAATTCTTAGGAAGATGAGGAATAAGATGAAAAAGTAAGGAATGGTATCAATTGCAAGAAAAAAATGGAGAAGGATCCAAGCAAATTTCTTCATTGGACTGCCGCAAATATTCGGCTTACTACAGTGCAGAGACTACTTTCCAAAAAGGCCACTCATGTGAATATTAGGGATGATGATTAGTGTACCCCTTTTTATCTGGAAGCCTACAGTGGACACTTAGACATTGTCCATGAGTTGGTGGCTCAAGCGGCACATGCTATAACTGTAGATGGCTGGACACTCCTGCACAGTGCATATATGTAGAATAATACCAGAGTGGCTTCTTTCTTACTTCATCATGATACAGATACCAATGCCCAAACTAAAGGCCTCTTGACCCCCTTATATCTTGCTGCTGATAATTGAGATAGCAAAAATATGCTGGGTCTCCTTCTGAGAAACATTATATAAAACCAGGCCTGAAGTACAATTTAGATTTGATTTAGTACAATTTAGATTTGCGTTTGATATTGCCAAAAGGATAAGTATGTATCACTACCTCTATGAAGTTGTGGAAGGCTGTACAAATTGTTCTCCTAAGTCCTAATGGTTGAGTTAATTTTCTTAAATTTCAAAAATGCAAGTCCATCCTTTGTGTCCATACAAAATATTTTCACAATCCAAATAAGAGCAATAACTTTTTTTTGTCTGTCATGGGTCTTGAACTTTGAGCCTGGGCGCTATCCCTGTGCTCAGCTCAAGGTGAGCACTCTACCGCGTAGGCCACAGCTCCACTTCCAGTTTTCTAGTAGTTTATTGAAGATAAGAGTCTCACAGTCTTTCCTTCCGAGGCTGGCTTTGAACCGTGATCCTCAGATCTCAGCCAACTGTGTAGCTAGGATTACAGGTGTGAGCCACCAGCTCCTGGCAACACAAATATCTTACTGGAAAAATTCATGGATTCAGCGGAATTCTTCCAACTGAATTGCCTGTATTGGATGGCAAATTTTATAGAAGCGTTTTTGTATACATGTATGATTCCTGCAGTGTTTGTGATTTTTTAATCAGAAATAGTTTTAGTTTATCTGTTGAAATGAGTAGTACAGAAACTAAAGTATTTCTGTTGCTTTTCTGAAAAAGTATATATTAAAATATCCTATATTCTATGTTCGTATAATGTTCATAATTTATTTTATTCTCTCCTAGATATACTTGAATTTTACATTATTTAAAATATATAGCTTCAATAATGTGTCCTTTCAGATTGCATTCCATATAGAAACAGCTTAAGATTCCTTTTTTCCCTAGGTCCTAATATTATTTTCTCTGGGATAAAATGACAATGTTGTCTAATTTCAAAAGTTTTGTAAAGTTTATGCTATGTAAACGCCTTTCTTTCTAAGGTGAAGATTTAATACACTGATGTCAAACTAAATTTAATTATATGAATTACATGTATTGTTACACTTGTAATTTTGTAATCCACTTTTTAATAACTGTTTTTCATTTCTTGCATCTGAAGAAAGAAAAAATATGGAATACTTCACAAACTTTCATATCATCCTTGTGCAAGTGCCATGTTAATCTCTGTATTGTAATTTGTGTATACATACTGCTGAAGCATGTAGTATCCTCTAAATTTAAGTAGTTAATGATGCAATCTTTACACAGGCTTATATCTATGAGTGCCTACTTATAACAAGGAAACCTTATTGTTCCTAACAATGCTATTGATCTTATTTCCCTAAAATTCTGTGAATAGTGGGAAAAAATTATATTGTTCAGTCGATTGATCACATTTGAAAAATTTTTTGTCGATGACTATTTTAAATCTTTTTCACTTGGAATTTGATAGTACTTTCAATTATTTATAGCTACGTCCAAAAGTGCTGGCTTTTTCAAGTACTTATTTATCCAACTGAATTAGCTTTGTGGTGCTAATGGATTCAAAGTAAGCCTTGCTTAAGAGCTACTTCTAAACTCCTGCAGCTGACATTATCACAAATGAGGTCTAACTGGCACAAATGACTACCTAACCTTGACCCTTCTTCCATGTAGGAACAGACTAACCAGACTATGTTAGTCTGACAGCATAGATTGTCGTACTTGAACAAAACTAATCATAGTTTTAAGGGATCGTAGAGAGATGAACAGTTCAGATAGAACTGTTCAGACGAGAAGGTATTTTATCAAAATACAATTGGTTATTATACCTACCATTTCAAAAGTACCTAAAGCCAAGAAGGTGAAAAAATAGTTGATATGCATGATAACTTAATGTCCTGGCCCGTCTACCATCCAACCAGGCAGGAACTTACACTACTCCCTTTCTATCACTAATTATTCTCATAGTCGCAGGAGAAGTCCATATGTTTCTCCTCGTTATTAGGCCTTAAATTGGTAATGTTTTAATCACAGTGTTTCCTCTTGCCTCCAGGCTGTAAATCTACAAATGGTAAAGCTTTAGGTCTAACTCTATCAAACACTTATTAGAGATAATTGAATAATACTTTAAAACAGAGTTGCCTTTGATGCAGTAACCACAACTGAACAATGCAAAACATGTGACTTTTTATTATATTATATATAGTTATATATTTTATATTTATATGTGCTGATTTTGTATTTCACACAGTGAAACTTACTAAAATTAAATGGTAATTTGACAAATAAATTGATATTTATTTATTCAGTAAATAGAATTTGAATATACATAATTAGGTTTAAAATATATATTAGAATATAAAAAGTATCAATGCAATGTGTTTGGTATAAACTTGTGATACACTGTAACTGTTCTTGGTCTTCTGAATTCACATGGCAAAAAATGTTGTTTTCCTCTAATCTATAAGGTATTTTACTCTGATGCTCTGTTTATTGTTTTAACTAACTGGTCCCAAACTGTTTTTCTCTATATTTCTGAAGCATTCCAACTGATTATGCCCAAATTTGCTGATAAGATGTCTAAAAATATTATTCTTCTGCAGGTCCCATGGGTCACAGGATCCCAGTTCCCAGTTACCTGTATCATCACATAACAGGGGCAAGACTTCTCACCAAGGACCATGCAACATGCCAACACAAAGTAATTGAAGAACCATCTCAATTTCTCATTTCTTATATTTCAGGGCCCCAATTCCTTGAGATGCAAGAATTAGCAGTAAGTAATTACGAAATGGAAAGCAACTTAAAATGAAGGATGAGCTCAAAAAATGTGAGAGAAAGTACTATAATTCAAACATTCATCTTACAGATGAACAGCCCATATGAGTGAACAAGTTCACAAAGTGCCATAAAATTATTTTTTATTCCCCTACCCTATGATTAATGAAAGATTTTAGTCCAGTATAAGTGGGCCAAAAAATAGTTCCTGAAAGGATAGATCCATAATTGGTCTACCAAGGCCCGGAAAACTTGGCTTAGAGGTCAAATGTAATTCAGAAAAACAATGAGAAATCCTTAGTGCTTCAAAACACTGGGCCTTCAGTACAACATGGTTCTGCTGAATGAAAATGTCACTCTCAAACCAATGCTAATCTACATTTAATCTCATGAAAGTGTATTCCTTTTCAAATAAACTTTTTAAAATCACATTAGCCAAAATAACATTTGACAAGTAGTTGATACTTAGTGACATTCCAAGTTTTTCAAGTGTAGGGAACAAGTTACAATAGAGTTGAATTATTTACCCAGCACTAATGCCAAACTCGTTCAACCATTCATTAAAGTGTAGAAATAGAACCACACACACAACTTGTGTTGTTCAGTAGGGGCCTACCAGAAATGCATTAAATAGATCAGCCTCCCAAATTTCCAACCCAAACTTTAGCTAATAAAGTAAATTTCATCATTTAATAAGGTACATTTTAAAAAGTCACAAATAGTTGCCTTATCATATGTTATTTTATGTTTTCCCTATCTGTCTAAAATATTAAGAAATGTTATTTTATGCTTACCCTATCTCTCTAACATAGTAAGAAATATGACTTTAAGTCTTGAATATGGGTACTCATCAGAGATATGCCAAAAATAAAATCTGTCTTCTATTTCTATCATATTCCTCTATAAGAATAAATTTTAGTTTTCTTCTTTTTCGAAAACTTATAGGTAGTATAAAATATTATCCCATGTAAAATAAAACAATCACACCATTGTGCAAAGCCATTTTTAAAAATTTGTAGTTAGGAATACATTCTAAGCCATTTTTAACGTTCTTTTTGACTAAAGATTACTCTCCCAAGTGGATGAAATAAAATCATGTTTAGGTGCTTCATGTCTCCACTCTTGCAAATTGTTACTGCAGATGAATGAATTATGGAAATACAAGCTGACAACAGTTCAAGCATATCCATGATTGAAACTCCATGGAATGTATATAAACCTTTCAAAGTATTAACAGATAGTTTAACAGAATGACTATCCGGAATTTGAAATCAGAGAGGAATTATAGTAAAGGCATAGAATGAATTAAAAATGAACAAGGGGCAAGTACAGCTAGAATACTCAATGTACACACGTGATAAAGGAAGTGGTAAATTGACACTAAATCTTGGAGAAAGGGTTGCTTGAGAATGATGAAAGGAGTGACTCTGATCTAGGAGTATAGGACAATTAGATGGACATGTTTAATTGTAACATACTTGCACAACCTTTTCAAATTCAGTTAAAAAAACAACAAAAAACAAAAACAAACAAAAATCAAAACCAAACAGCAGTCTCTAGGGAGTATGAATATGACCTCTCAAAATTTTAGTCAGTTAATGAAGGGCAGTCTTGGGAAAAGCAAACAAAGCTATTCAAAGAGGGAAGTTTGGGATAGGGGAGAATTTTTAACAGATTTAAATAGATTGTCTAAGGTTATGAATCACCTATATCTGCTGCAAATAGTATTTTTCTTCTAGGAGTTCTCTGTCTGAACTGGATAATCCAGTCCTGATACACATTTGAAAGCTTGTGAAGATAGAATGGAAGAAACAAGAACAAGAACCCAATACTCCACTAGAGAGAAAACAATCCTCTATCTTTTCTCTAATCTCTCTTCACTACCCTTTCTTCATACTTTTAAGTCAATTGATTTTGAATTATATTTTTCCTTGTTTCTTCTGGCAAAATAATTGGTCAAAGTAATTCATTAAATATTATTTGCCATTATTTTCAAGGAAATCGAAGTGTCAATCCAAAAATTCATATGGAACAATAAAAGACCCCGAATAGCACAAATGATACTCAACAGAAAGAACAGTGCTGGATGAATATTAATGCCAAATTTCGAACTCTCCTATAAAGCCATAGTAATCAAAACAGCTTGGTACTGGCACAAGAACAGTCTTCAGGACCAATGGAATGGAATTGAAAACCCAGAAATGAACCTACAGACCTATAGCCATCTAATCTTCGAGAAGGGAGCTAAAAAAAAATAGAATAGAAGAAAGACAGGCTCTTCAGTAAATGGTGCTGGCAAAATTGGTTAACTACTTGTAGAAAACTAAAGATAGATCTTAATATATCACCCTGCACCAGAATCAACTCCAAATGGATCAAAGACCTCGGAGTCAAATCAGACACTGAAAACATTACAGGATGGAATAGGAGAAACCTTAGAACTCCTTGGCACAGGCCCAAATTTTCTTAATCGAGACCCAGAAACACAACATATCAAAGAAATGTTGGACACATGGGATTGCATGAAATTGCAGTTTTCTGCATGGCAAAAGACATATCTAGAAAGATTGAGAGAAAGCCAACAGATTGGGAGAAGATTTTCACTAGCCCATACAACGGAAAAGGGTCTCATATCTAAAATATACCTGGAATTCAAAAAAATAAATAAATCCCCCAACAACAAATCCTCAAAGAAACAAATGCCCAATAAATAAGGGGGCTAAAAACTTAAAGAGAAACTTCTCTGAAGAGGAAAGAAGGATGGCCAATAGACACATGAAGAAATGCTAAAAATCTCTAGCCATAAAAGTAAATCAAAACAACATTGAGATACCACCTCACCCCAGTTAGAATGGCAAAAATCAAGAACTCTAATAACAACAGATGCTGGAGGGGATGTGGACAGAAGGGAACCTTACTGCATTGTTGTTGGGAGTGTGAACTTGTTCAACCACTCTGGAAAGTAGTATGGAGGTTCCTCAAAAGACTGTACATAGAGCTCCCATATGACCCAGCAATTCCACTTTGGGGCCTTTACCCAAATGTTCACAAAAAAAGACCACACTACAGCTACCAGCACGACTATGTTTATTACAGCTTTAATAACTATAGCTAAGATATGGAATCAACCCACATGCCCCTCAGTAGAGCAATGGATCAATAAAATGTGGTATATATACACAATGGAATTCTATGTCTCCATCAGAAAGAATGACATCGCCACATTTTTTAGGAAATGGAAAGACTTGGGAAAAATTATACTAAGTGAAGTAAGCCAGGCCCAAAGAAACATAGGTCCCATGGTTTCGGTTATTTTCAATAACAAGTATATGTCTGAGTCAAGCTGAAAAAATCAGATAAGTAGTTGTTATGGAAATGATCCCTAAGATATGTATTTAAATGTTTTTTGTTTCCTTTCATGCAATTGTTTATAACACATTTATAAGATTATTTCTTGGTTGCTTTGTTTGTCCCTCCCCCACGGTATAACCTCTGCTTTCACTGTGTTTGATATCGGTATAATTTGTGGAGGGGAAGGGAAAAAACAAATTGTTTAAATAGGGATACCTGTGGACCCATTGCAACAATGAGATGTATAAGTCCTTATGTTGAAAACGTACTTCACAACTTTAGTGCGAGATGGGGGGTGCGGGGTAGGAGGATTGGGTGGGGGGCAGGGTAGAATGGGAAGAGATGGGAAGGGGAAACAATGGAGGAGGGTACAATGCTAGATGTAATTGTAACCCCTCTGTACAGTATTTTCACAATAAAAAAAGAAAAATAAATACATAAATATTATTTGCAGTTTTCTTCTTTCATGCTGTTTAATTGGCCAAGCCTGTCCATTAAACTTCGGTCTTGAATTTGTTTGCCATCAAACAACATCTATGTTAATGAAGAGAAATCTAATGTAAAACTTTGTCTCCAGAAAATAGTCCAAGAAACTGTGGTCACAAATATTGGGCTATAATTTTTCTTTTTCTTTTACCTTGAAAGACTTATTGTGTATAAAGTGCCCACAAAAATATGTACTCCATCATTTTTGGTTTCAATCAATTCTAACCTCAAAGATACATTTGGCTAAAATGATGCTTAGAGGAAACCGAAAATACTGCACTTTTATCTTTTCTCTTAAGACTTTCCTTAGATACATTCTCAGGAACAGTGAAGTTATTCTATGCAAAGTTATTTCAATAGATTTTTTCTCTTGGTCTAGCATTTGTTCACCAAGATGTATGGAGGAGAATAGAGTTAAATCACCCATACCTTGGAAGACAGTGTTTGTTGCAAAATGACAATGCTTCTATGTCCTACTTCTATATCTGCCTCTTAGCTCTTGACTGATTTCCAATTAATCAGAGCTTCTTGGCTTCAAGTCTAGTGAAGCTGAAGGACTATGCAGTCTCTACCACTGCTACATCTTCATGATTTCTCTTTTAAAACTCTTTAAGTTGCCTCATTTGGATGTTGAATTTATTTTCATGTCTTCATTCAATCTGTTCTGTATTGTAGTGAGCCAAATAGGCTCTGTAAAATCACTGTAGGTGCTAAAAATATTAACACAATTATATGAAAATGTTTTGGCCTTCCTTCACTACTGAAGACAATTCTCTTAACTAGGACTTCTAAGAACACTGTTTTCTTACCTTTTCCATTTGCTCAATTCTTTTCTGAACCCAAAACTTTTTGGCATATGTAATTAGAGATGTCTTCACCATCTCTTGATCGTAAGGATATTATTTATTGTCAGCCACTTAAAAATATGAAATCATTGGTTTGAAATATCCAATCAGATTTTTTTTCTGTGTTTCAGTGCTTCACGTGCAAAGACATTGTGGAAAGTGTTACAAACAGAAATGTGTAAACCCAACACCTTCTTTCATTGTAGAGGGCATTTTCTCTCTATATATTTTGACCCAAATTATCTTTTTCAGAGAATTAGTTTGATAATTAAAGGTAAATTCACAAATTTTGATGTCTTAAGAAGTTTGAACAAACTGTACTTATGGATAATATATTTATAAGCAATTTAAATTTCATTACAATTCACTAAGTTGTCTCTGAAACACGTGTTACCTCATGTCCAATGGTGTCCTTGTGCTATTTCAATGAAGCCAGAAAACATTCATTTTATCTGGAGCAGCACCATAGATTGTTACTGGAAGTAAGTGGAAGTAACTTACTGGATGTGGAAACTGATCCCAGGAGAGGAATTGAACATAGGAATGGAAAAGTTCAGGTTAACTTTTGCTTTCCTTTTTACTGTACAAGAAAAGAATCCAAGGCTTGAAGGAAACTCTGTCCCTGACTTTTCTGAGTGTATTCTTTACTCATATAAAACTTGTCTGTAAACTTCTGGTTGAGAGTATTACAAAAGAAAACAATATGGCATTTGAAGGCCAGCATAGAACAAAAGGAAATAAATTTGTTTTAAAAGTATTCTACTGCAAAGAAACACAGATATGGAGGTTTTAAAGTGTCTTATGGATGGATGTTTCACCCCTGAGATGATTCTCTTGTTGCAGGAGTCAGTTATCAATTCCTTCAGTTTGGTCCTGAGTTTTCCATAGCAATAAGGATTCCAAAAAAGCAGGATACAGTTGAGTATGGTCAGCAAAAACAGCCTCTTCTCAGATCACTACTCCTTTAAGGAAAGTCCCAAAGAAATACCCATGGTTTGTTTTCTTTGCTTGTTTGTTTATTTTGTGCTGGTTCTGGGGCTGGAACTCAGAGGTTGGACCCTGTGCCTGAACAGTTGTCTTTCTTTCCCACCTGCCTCCAAAGCTAGTACTCTATTGCTTGAGTCAAAACTCCACTTCTGGCTTTTTTGGTGTTTAATTACAGATTAGAGTTTGAAAGACTCTCCTGACTGGGTTGGCTTTGAACTAAGACAGTAAGAAAGCTAAATGATATCAACTGTATGGACTTCTCTTTTGAACCAAGAAATATTAGATGAAGTTCATTATAAAGCTAATTAATATTTGACAATTTTTGAAGCGAATATGTTCAGTGAATTAGACATAACTTAAGTAAGTCAGCAAGAGTAGGTGCACTGAATCATTTGGAAAGATTACTATTGACTTCATCATTCCTTTGGGGGAAACTTAAAGCCATATTTGCAGTTTTTGTTGGTTGTGGGGAATGAACACAGATCCTGGGCACTGTGGCTCAGCTCTTCAGCTCAACTTGAGGGTTCTACCACTTTAGCTAGAGCACCACTTCCAGGTTTCTGGTGGTTAATTGAAGATAAGTGTTTCATGGACTTTCCTGACCAGACTGGATTTGAACCACAATCCTCTGATCTCAACCTCCTGAGTAGCTAGGATTACAGGCAGGAGCCACCAGCACCAAGCTCATATTTGCATTTATGTGCAGTTAATGTCACTCTGTAGACAAAGAATGGAAATTTGAATCAAATGATGTGACATTGCAGCTTTTCAGAATAATTGACGTAGCAATAAATATGTCCTCCTTTTCCATTTTGTTACATTAACGACTCATGTGCTATGGGAACCTTACCTTAGCATCCTCTTTCATCTTTGTAGGTGTATTTAGTATCAGGAAATGTTCATAGAGAAATGTAGAACGACTGAGGTTTTTAGAAAGCAAAGGAGATCAGGTATGAAAGAACAGTATAGAAGGAGATACATTTATTACACAAAGATTAAGAATTTGCCTAAGAGATTTAGAATGCTAAAGGCAATGAGGAATAAGCCTAGTTGATAACTAGCTCTTCAATAGCTAAAAATGGTTCCCTAGAACGGTTTCTGTTATACCATAGTTACTATCATTTATTCCTTCCATCTGGAGTTATTCCTTCTCTTCTGTCACAACTATTAATTAGCCTCTGCCTTTATGGTGCCATGACTGGCAAAAAAGTTTTCCAAATCTCACTTAGACTACCCTTCTCATTGTGATTAGAAATGAACTCACTCAAAAGCCTGGAATCTTTGAATTTCCAGAATTAACCTACAACTGACATCTAAGCACATTCCTGGCATTAATTGCCATGACCTAATGAACAAAACTTTTTTTTTTCAACACAGTATCCTAACATAGGTAAAGAACATGAATTAGCGACTAATGTCAGGTATCAGTATGGAAGGAGCAATTATATTCCAAGTATGGGTTCTTTATTTTGCATTTACTAACTAAATATTCATTTTTGTTGCTGTTGTTGTTTTGGCAATCCTGGGGCTGAAACTCAGGGCTTGGGAACTCTGCTTTTTTTTTTTTTTTTCCTAAAGGCTAACCCTCTACTACTTGAGACACAGGACCACTACCAGTCTTTCTTTTTCAGTTTATGTTGTACTGAGGAATTAAACTCAGGGTTTCATGAATGCTAGGCAACTACCATACAATGAAGCCACATTCCAAGAACCCTAAATGACTTTCTTAAGATGGCATTACATTTTCATTCCATAACTATGTATCATATTTTTAGCCAGAAATTTTTGCTAGAAAAGGGCATTGAACACAGTACTGAGTTTAGTAAGGCAAGATGGACAAAGAATAACTGGCATGGTCTAGCTAGGGCAGAGAGGGACTTACTTCATGGAGCTGGTACAACACACTGAGCGAGACAGCTGACCAACAGCCCACCTCCAGAATGAGAGGGCCACCTTGGTTACAACCACATAGGGATGCTGGGCCACCTCCTCTAGCACCCATTCAATCAGTTCCTGAGAGAGATAGCGAGAAAGAAAGAAATTCAGAATTACACTTAAGCCAGGTGCCGGTGACTCAGGTCTATAATCCTAAGTACAATGGAGGCTGAGATATGAGGATCGTGGTTTATAGCCAGCCTGGGCAGGAACACCTGTGAGACTCTTATTTCCAAAGAAGCACCAGAAAACAGGAAGTGGCGCTGTGACTCAAATGGTAGAGTGCTAGCTTTGAGCTGAGCAGCTCGGGGAGCTGTCGCAGGCCCAGAGTTCAAGCCCCATGACTGAAAAAAATTGGACTTCCCATCACAAAAATTGGACTGAATACCACTCATTGTCTGAGGGAGTATGGCAGAGAAGTCAGGCTGAGCTTCCTATCAGCTGGGAGTAATGAGTAGGTCACCAGGCTTCTCTGTGCCTCAGTTTCCCCAGCTTCAAAACTGAACAAATTGAAGGATCCTCTTCCTCATGAGGATAGGGTAATAAAGAAAGAGAGCCATGTTTTGATTCATACTCCCATACATGTCGCAACTTTAATAACACACACCATCTGAGATCTTTCCCGGTATCTTCCTGTCATATGCTCACAGAATTACCAAGAACCATATCTGACGGCCCCTCCTTTTATGATTGACCCTGTTCCAGAGATCCCTCTGTATTAATCTCTTGTTTACTAACTAGTGTCCCATGAGGAGATTGAAGTCCAGTGGTTGAGGCCCAACCCAGAGCTTCACCTCTTATCAAGAATCAGCTACTGTGGATTGAGTTTGGGACAATCCATATAAACCAATGACTGAGCGTGGCACTACATGTCTACCATCCCAACTACAGAGGACCGGGCCTGGTGACTCATGCCTGTCACAGATAGGAGGACCATGATCCAGCCCAGCCTGAGCATATATTAAGTCTCCATCTCAGAAATGCCCAAGACAGAAAAGCTTCGCTAGCATGGTAGAAGACCTGATCAGCAAGCCTAAGGCCTTGAGGTCAAACTTTAATATACCAAAAAGAACCAGAGTCCCAGCCAGAAGCTCATGCCTATAATCCTAGATACTCAGGAGGCTAAGATCTGAAGATCCCAGCTCAAGAGTTAAAGTAAGGCTGGCCTCCCCCATTAGAGTTCATCATGAGAAGACCCAGAGTCTGACCTATGCTTTTGTGCTCCATACTAGCAGGACTCATATCCTTACTAAGTGTTGGCCATGCTCTCTGTCCCTCTGGGAGGCAACCCCCTGTAGTCTGCACTCCAAGGTGCTTCAAGCTCCCACTGCCACCAACCAGGCCCAAGGGAGTACACAGCTCCAGGGTACACAGATCCCTCATTCTTGTAATTTAACAGTGCTGAGTCCCCTTCAAGCGTCTCACTCTTCCAGGCCCCCAGACCTCAGCTGTGAAGCCCATGCACACCCCAAAGATTTCTGTACTTACCTATGGATGTTCAGTCCATTCATGTTTGGTGTGGTTATTCCTTGTACTTTTGTTTTATTCATTTATTTGCTGTTGATTTTACTGTGATGACACCCATTCCATTTATTACATTGATTACATCCTACCACATGGCATCTAAATTTGTAGATGTTTTATCCACCATGCCTGACACCCAGGACTCTCAGAGAAAAGGAAAAAACAGTTTCACACTTGGCTTCTTACTCCATGATCCAATTGTTGGTAGTGCTGGCATCTGAACTCAGGGCCTAGCAGGACCAATTGGCAAATAGTTCAAGGTGACCACACCAGCCTGTGAGCAACAAAGGAGTTAGGCCATTCCCAGGATCTGACATTGATCCCCAGGGTGGGTCACAATAGTTATAAATTCATAATTTAAACATAGGATATATATTTACATATACATGTGGACAGCATCTTGCATTTGGTGTACTTCTTCTCCTTATTTTCTGCCTTAATGGAAGTATGGTTTATTTTACTGAGTAAGGTGACAGATATTACAGTGCTTACATGGATGACAATGTATTGAGATGTCTATAGGGTTTCCTATGCATTCTCCATTCTAACTTAGACCCAGGACTTTCACAGGATAGGAAAACAGGTGAATCGATGTGCTTCTCACATCAGGATTCATCTTTTGGCAGTGTTGGGATTTGAACTCAGAACCTAGCAGGCCCAAATGGGGAAAGGTTCAAGGTGAGGACACAAGCCTTAGAGTAACGGAGATAGGCTGTTCCCAGGACCTGACATTGAGTCCCAGGGAGGGCCAGATTGTCATAAATTCATAATTTAAATGTAGGATCTATATTTACATACATGTGTAGACAGCATCTTGCATTTGGTGCACTTCTCCTTATTTTGTGTCTAATTCATGGAGTTATTTGTATTTTACTGAGTATGGTGACAGGTATAACTGTGCTGACATGAATGATAACCTCTTCCAATGGTTATAGGGTTGTCTATGCATTCTACATCCTAGTTGAGGCTGGGCACTTTCACAGGAGAGGAAAACATGTGCAATGACTGGCTTCTGAAAACAGAATGAATATTTTGACAATGCTGAGATTTGAACTGAGGTCTGGGTAGCTCTGTTGCATTTTGGAAAAGGGAAAGCTCACCATCCTTGAATATTAGAATGTCAGGCCTGGTCCAGGGCCTGATTTGATGTCGCAGCACTGGACAAAATAACAAGCCCACCTTTTTTAAACATAAGATTTCTCTTTACCTACAGGTGTTCTATGCATCTTGCATTCAATGTAGTTATTCTTTTTATTTTTGTGTCTTAATCATGGATGTATTGTGTATTTTATTGAGTATGGTGATAGATATAACTGTGCTGACATAGATGACAACCTATTCCCAAGGCTATAAAGTTGTCTCTATAGAATTGTCCATCCTTGCTGAGACCCAGGACTTTCACAAGACAGGAAAGCGGGTGGATCTATTGGCTTCTCACATCAAGGTGAATCCTTTGGCAGTGCTGGGATTTGAACTCAAGGCCTAGCAGGCCCAATTGGTGAATAGGTCATGGTGAACACACAGCCTGTGAGACACTAAGGTGCTAGGCCGTTCCCAGAAACTAAGATGAAGCCCTGGTGGAGGGCAAAATAGTCGTAAATTCATCATTTAAACATAGGTTCTATATTTCCATACATGGTTGGGCAAAATCTTGCATTCTGTGTAGTCATTCTCTTTATTTTGTGTCTTATTCATTGATATATTGTGTATTTTCTTGTGTATAGGATGACAGATATAACTGTTGTGACCTAAATGGCAACCTATTCCCATGAGGGTAGAGTTGCCTATGCATTCTCCATCCTAGCTGATACCAGGACTTGCACATCACAGGAAAACAGGTGCACCGACTGGCTTCGCACATCAAGGAGAATATTTTGGCAGTGCTGGGATTTGAACTCAAGGCCTAGCAAGCCCAATTGGAGAATGGGTCATGGTGAACACACAAGCCTAGAGCCACTAAGGAGCTGGGCCGTTCCAAAGAACAGAGATTGAGCCCCAGGGAGTTCACAATAGTCCTGAATGGATCATTTAAACATGGGATATATATTCACATCTGTGTGTGGACTGCATTGCACATTAGTTTAATTATTCTATTTTGTATGCTATTCATGGATGTATTGTGTGTTTTATTGAGTATATGATGACAGGTATAACTGGGCTGACATGGATAACAACCTATTCCCATGGCCACAGGGTGGCCCATGCATTCCATTCTACATCCTAGCTGAGACCCAAGACTTGCACAGAAAAGTAAAACAGGTGCAACGATTGGCTTCTGACATCAAGGTGAATCTTTGGCACTGCTGGGATCCTAACTTGGGGTCTAGCAGACCCAAGCGACAAATTGGTCCATGTCACCAGCCTGTGAGCCACTAATGAGCAAGGCCTTTCCCAGGACCTGAGATGGAGTCCCTAGGTGGGGGGGGGGGGGAGGGCACAAAGCAGTCATCCATTCCTAAGTTGAATGTAGTATGCAAATAAGTACATATTTGTACAGAGTAGGAGAGATGATGACCTGTGATGGAATCCACTCTACCAAGTGTCTACTGATTCTTGGATCTTTCCACATGCATCCATTTCATGACTATGATGATTAATCAACACTTCTTTACAAATAAGTAATACCCCATGATTCTTGCTTATCATTTCCTACTAACATCACAGATGAGCTACTCATTCAAGTATGAGATCGATACTGGTCCAGATACCAGTATCTCAGGATTTCTTGCCATTGCCTTCTCATGGCAGGGCTGAATTCAAGGTTCAAGCATGGAACACAAACTCCTTATATATATTTTAAAGATAGGATTTATACTTCCATACCGATGTTCAGTCCATATTGTGTTTGGTGTGGTTATTCATTTTATTTCTTGTTTTATTCATTTATTTACCATTTATTTTATTGACTCTGATGACACCTATACCATTTATTACATTGCTTACATACTATCACATAGCATCTAGATTTGTAGATATGTTCTCCATCATGCCTGACACCAAGTACTCTCCCAGAAAAGAAAACATGTGTCACACTCGGTTTCCTAATCCAAAATTAAATATTTGGCAGTGCTGGGATCTGAACTCAGGGCCTAGCAGGCCCAATTCATGAATGGGTGAGTGTGAGCACAGCAGCCTCTAGCCAAAGAAGCTTTCAGGTAGTTCCCAGGCGCTAAGATCGTTCCCCAATTTTGTCCAAAACGGCAATAAGTGGATAGGAAGATGGTAGTATACAAATAATATATATATTGCTAAAGAGTGCCAGAGCAGTCTCCCTACATCTACTACGTTCCTACCAACTCTTAGGTATTTATTATGTCACCATTGAAATAGTATTATTCTTTTCATGCTTAATAAACTATTAATTAAGATCAATCAGCATCCTAGGATTATTGCATCCAATTTTACACTAGACAAATTCATGAACTACTCTTTCAATCCGTATTGTTAGGCATAGGAATGAGTCTCTTGTGGTCTCATGCCATTGGTAGGTGTCAGGATCAGGATTTGAACCCAGAGCCTATGTTGACATGTTGGCTTATGGCTTCCCTGATAGCCTGCCAGCCATCAGCAATGGCAGGTCAGGTCCACTTTGCAACCGTGTCATTCAGACCCAGGATGGTCACTGTGCAAAGAAAAAAATTATAAAGCCCCCCCAGCCCTCTACAGGTTGGCACTTTTTCTGCTGTCCCACATTTTTTTCCTGCAAGCTCTCTGGGCCTAGGGTCCCAGGATAGGCTATGGGTCCCGAGGCTGTACCCCAGCCTAGAGAGTTCAAAGCTGAGGCAGAATTGCCACGAGCTGAGTGTAAGCCCCGTGGTTGGCAAAACTAATTAATTAATTAACTAAATTTAAAAAATAAAGCTCACTGGTTTGGAATTTCTGCCAGTTTTCTTTCCTAGCCTGGGATTTGAACTTAGGGTCTTGCTAAATTCATAGAATTGTGAGGGAAGGTGCAGAGTTGCCAGTAATTGAGTTCAAACCCCATGTCAAGTCAAAAATATATAATTAAGTCACTGACCTCAGCAGGGAAAGGTAGCTGTGGAGATGGGAGGGATAGGATGGTAGGGGGGAAACAAAGGAGTAGGCAACAATGCTCAATAGGAAATGTACTCATTACTTTGCTCATTTAACTATGACCCCTCTGTAAAACATTTTTACAATAAAAAACGTACAAAAATTAATGTAGTGCTGAAGAAGCATTTTGGGGGTAAGTGAAGGATGACTGAATAGCTGTACAAAATTATACACTGCTTATTTTTAATGTTCAGTATGGAATTGAATAAACATATCTGCTTCCAATACAAATATTAAGTCACTGTATTGGAACTGAGGCCAGTATTTCTGGCATTGATGGGATTTGAGGTCACCATCTGGGTAACTCTTTTACACCATTTGTGAAGGGAAAGCTCACTGTCCTTGAGGAAAAGAAATTCAAGCTAGAATTCCCAGGGCCTGAATTAAGGCCCTGCAAGGGAAAAATATTTATATACATGTGTAATATATGACATATATGTACATATGTATGATTATTTCATATTACGATTATTATTATTAATTTTGTATTTATTTTATTTTTATTTTATTCATTATATTGTTTATTGTATTTAATATTATTATTTACATAATTTTTATTATGTTTTGTACATCTATTATAAAATTATACCCAATAATTTAGGATATTGACTCATTTTTATTAATACTTTATTAAGTGTTTAAACATGATACATAATTAAATGGAGCCATTTGTCACAGCCATCACATGTATAGAGTCTGTTTCAGTATGAGCTTTGTCTTATTTATCTTTGAAAAACTTCCTATAGTGACTTCTTTAGATGATTTATACTCAGAAGCGTTTCTTTGAGGATAGGCAAGTTGAGGGATAAAATTGGAAAGTTGGGGCTGGGAATGTGGCTTAGTGGTAGAAAGCTTGC
Organism: Dipodomys merriami; assembly: GCF_024711535.1. Classification (NCBI taxonomy): domain Eukaryota; kingdom Metazoa; phylum Chordata; class Mammalia; order Rodentia; family Heteromyidae; genus Dipodomys; species Dipodomys merriami. The sequence goes on from NW_027202852.1 coordinate 65,579, forward strand.
TCAGAATGTATGAATGCCAGGGTTTAAATACTCAGTACCATATACTCAGAAAAAGCAAGAAGCTGTGGAGTGGCTCAAGTGGTAGACCACAAGTCTTGATAAATATGAGCTCAGAGACAGTATCCAGGCCCTTAGTACAAGCACCAGGTCTGGCAAAAACAACAGGCCAGATGTCGGTGGTTCACACCTGGAATCCTGGCTTCTCAGGAGGCTCAGATCTGAAGACCACAGTTTGAAGACAGCCTAGGGAAGGAAAGCCTGTTATACTCTTACTTCCAATGAACCACCAAAAGACCCCATTTGGAGCTGTGGGTCAAGTGGTAGAGGGTTTACCTTGAGCTGAAGGGCTCAGGGACAGTGCCCAGGTTTTAGTTTGGGACACACAACTGGAAAAAAGAGTGAGGAATAATCAAAGTACTTTTCCTATTTGCTAATTATGGTGAATATTTTCTGGAAAATGAATGCTTTTGTACACCAGAATTGGAGTCAGAACTCAAGATTCAAGTGTAGCACATCCATATGCCCAGCCTCTCAGACTCTAGTATTATAACCTTGTTTCCTATAGGGTTCTGAAAGTCCATTGTTGAAAGGCTTAATATGTTCCCAAAGCCCTTTGTGATAAGCATCTGATTTGTGTTGTCAATATCATTACAGTTCTGAACCTAGCAGAGAACCAGTAGCTCATGCCCATCACCTGATCTCAGGAGGCTGAGGTCTCAGGATCACAGGTTGATGTCATCTAGGGCAGAAAAGTCTATGACACTCTGACTTCCACTTCTGAAAGGTCAGATGTTCAAGAGCTTCCTGTGTTTTCCTTGGTGATGAGAAGTACTTGCACTCTAAATGTTCTTAGAGTTCTTGAGCAATAGAAACAGGAAAGAAACACTTTTGAGCCATCCTGGATTCATATGAAGTTCTCAGCATCCAAGCCCTAGACCTGTTAGCAGGAAGAACTCCAATGAACAATGTATTTGAAGGACAGAAAACAGTTTCAAAAAGTCATGCTAGGTACAGAGACCTAGGCCTGCAGGATTAGGAGGCAGAATGTACATAGGGAAGCTCAACAGGGAAGTGAACTGCAAAACCACTTCATTCATTTCAGGAACAGCCAGCAATGAGGGGGGAGGGGAATCTGAAACATTTGTCAGAGTTACACCGGGGTGAGGCTTTTCTCAGCCTCTTCAAACAATGATGAATTAACCTTCCTCCATCAGGTGAAGGGAGTCTCAGTTTATCTTTAGGTTAACAATAGAGAGCCAGTTTAGTGGGGGAGATGGGGGAAAAGAGTAGAAAAACCTTGCTCTCTGGTCTTAGGGAGTGGGTTTTTTGACTCTGTCAGTTTTGAAGGCCCTTCTACTATCTCTGCCAGTCCATTGTCCTTCCTTCATTCTCCACATCATTAATGCAAATCATCAGTCCAAGGAGAGGCAGGGATCTTTTTCTTAGGTTTCCAAGCACTTAAGTTGGAACATGGCTCTGTCGTCTTGACTCTGAGGCTCTTGGTTGCCTGAGAAGTGGGACAGAAACAGTCTTTCTGCTTTATGGTTGTGTGAAGCTGATGCTGGTGTCCTGGCACACAGCAGAAGGCCTCATGGGTAGGAAGTGTTCCCTCCTTTCCTTCTTACAACAAAGATCACATTCGTCTATCAACTTCCTTCTTTACTTCCTTCCTTCCTTCCTTCCTTCCTTCCTTCCTTCCTTCCTTTCTTTCTTTCTCTTTCTTTCTTTTCCTTCCTTCCTTCCTTCCATCTGTCTTCTTTCTTTCCTTCCTTCCTTCCTTCCTACTTTCTTTCTTTCTCCCTTTCTCTCTCTCTTTCTTTCTTTCTTCCTTTCTTTCTTTCTTCCTTGCTTGCTTTCTTGCTTTTTTTCTTTCTTTCTGTCTTTCTTTCTATCTGCCTACCTACCTACCTACTGACCTACCTACCTACCTAGTTATCTCTGTGACATTTCCTGGGCTGAACTCAAGGCCTGGACACTGTCTCTAGCACTCTACTACTTGAGCCACAGCACCAATTCTGGCTTTGTCTGTGTATGTGCTCCTGAGGAATCAAACCTAGGGCTTCTTGCATGCTACGCAATCACTCTCATTAATCCACATTCCCAGCCTCCTCATCTTTTTCTTAATGGTATTTTTACATAAGTATGGTACCATTTTATGTTCTCAAGTTTAATATTCTGAATACCGGTTACTTTTATGAATCCCGATCTTCTCTACCCTTGCCTGATTTGTGACTGTTCCTGCCTTGGTCTCATAATAAAATGTAAATAAAGGCTTTTGAGAGCTTCAGTGTGCATCATATAAGGACACAGGCCTGAAAACTTGGAAGAGCAAAGCAATGGGGCTGAAATGAAGAGAATGATGCAGTATATGCAACTAGCACATCTGAATAATAAACCAGTAAATAAAAGCAGAAGTATTGCATAGAGCCTGATGTGTTCCTGAGCTATTTTGCTCAAGGCTGAGGCCCTACCACCACCACAGCTCCACTTCCAGCCATCTGATCGTTATTGGACATAACCAACTCCCAGGCTTTCCTGCCTGGTCTGGCTTGTGTCTCCTGCTCGGCTTTCTCTCTCAAAGATAGAGCTCGACCCATTGGAATGACTCTGTTAAGAATTCGATTGTCCAGATTAAAAAATGAAGAAGAAAAGAAAGAAGGTGCCAGTGGCTGGTGACTGTAATCCCAACTCCTCAGGATGCTGAGATGCAGAGAATCTGAGTTTGAATCCAGCCAGCATAAGAAAGTCCTTGACACTGTTATTTCTAAGAGATCACAGAGAAACCCAGAAATGAGGCTGTGACTCAATCTTAATGAACTACCATGAGCAAAAGAAGCTCAGGGAAAACACTTAGGCTCATAGTTCAACCCCAGTACCTGCCCCCTCAAAAAGAGCCTGTACCTCCATGTCTTTGTTTATGTATGGATGATTTCCTATAGATGAAGCTCCGGAGTAGCTATGATGAATAGCACCAAGCTAGGAAATTTCTATTCAATACTATGAGTTCATAACACAGAGAATGCTTTTATGATATTGCATGTTCCAGGCTTCCCCTTAATGCTCCCAGTGTAGGCTGAAGGTTGCTCTGCATGCCAGGCCTGCTGGAAGAAGTCTCTCTCATTGTCTAAACAGGCAGACAAAAGGCCTCAATCCTGTACAGCTGTGTAAGAAGCAACTCCATCTGGGCCCCTTAATGAGGAGGAGTGTGGGCAGGCTCTGAAAGCCAGGAGAAAAAGGCCTCTTCATTCCCCAAGCGATCTCTCTCCCCAGGGCTCTGTTTTGACAGGAAGCCTTCATCTTTGCAACTTCCCCTGGCAGGCCAATTTCTGTGCACTTATCCTGTCTTTGTGAGACTATATTCCGGTGTTCAGATACAGTGCTCAATATAATTCAGGAGTCCTTCTGGCAGACAACTAGGGCACTGAACCTAATGAAATGTTTCATTGTTGGTGATGATGGGCCTATGGTGACTCTCATAGGTTTCCGGGAGCTTTGGAAATACAAGCACATGTCAGATATCAAAAAGCTTCCTGTCATCTAGGGCTGGTGAATCTCATGAGGTTTTGAAACGTTTAACCTCTCTTAATTGGGCCCAGAGTAGCTAGATTTTGGGGATGAACACAGGACCTGGGTGCTGACCATGAGGTCAGTGAAGAAACCCAATGCTTTACCATTTTGTGTAACAGCATCACTTCTGGTCTCCCTCTCTCTCTCTCTCTCTCTCTCTCTCTCTCTCTCTCTCTCTCTCTCTCTCTCTCTCTCTCTCTCTCTCTCTCTCTCTCTCTCTCTCTCTCTCTCTCTCTCTCTCTCTCTCTCTCTCTCTCTCTCTCTGTGTGTGTGTGTGTGTGTGTGTGTGTGTGTGTGTGTGCATGCGGGTGTATGTGTATGACCTCACACATAATTGAGTCCAGGAGCTTGAACTCAGGACATGAGCACTGTATCTAGTTTCTCTTGTACAGGATAGCCCTCTCCTACTTGAGCCACAGAGCCACTTCAGGCTTTTTCCTAGTGATGTGGTCCTGAGAAATCAAGCCCAGGGTTTCATGTATGCAAAGCCCTCTACACCTAAGGCACATTCCCAGCCCTCTACTTCAGGCTTGTTAGTTTATTTCTGTTTTTTTATTGTTGTTGTCGTCGGGTGTAGGAATTGAAGTCTGGGCCTGGGTGCTGTCCCTGAGCAATTCAGCTCTAATCTTATGCTCTACCACTTGAGCCACAGCACCACTTCAGGTTTTCTGGTGGTCCATTGTAGTTAAGTGTCTCCAGGACTTTCATGCCCAGGGTAGCTTTGAACCTTGATGCTCAGATATCATCCTCCTGTGTAGCTAGGATGACAGGCATGAGCCACAAGCACCCAGCTTTCACTTCAAGTTCTTAGTGGTGAATTGGAGATAATAGTCTCATGCTACCTTTTCTGTCTGGGATAGTTTGGAACCCAGATCCACAGATCTCAGCTTCCAGAGAAGGCAGGAAGACACACTTTAGCTACCCACCCCTTGGCCATTGCCTCTATTGAAAGGGGGTCCATGACTCCACGCGGTGGAGTGCTAGCCATGAGCCCAAGAAGTAAGGGTCAGCGTCTACACCCCAGGTTCAAGGTTCATGACTGAGAAAAACAAAACAAAACAATTGTCTGGAGGAGACATAGTAATACATAATTACTTTATGTATTTAGTAATACATAATAATAATCTTTAGTAATACATAATTTCATCCCTGCCATGGTGACCTATCTGAGCCTCAATATTCTTGTCTGCATTATCATCTCAGTTGTGGAGCTCTTACAAGGACACGATATAAGAATGCACCTGTTGAAGGACACAGCACATGGCACTCTTTGCATAACTCAGCACACAGTTTAAGCCCCGTGGCTGCCCCCCCAAAAAAAGTTAAAGTCCTGGCTACAAAGTTGGGCCATTTTATCTGCCATACCTGGGATTTGAACTCAGGGACTGGGTTAGTCTATTGTGCTATGGATGAAGTGGAAGCTAACCTCCTGGAAAAAAAAAATCAGGAGCATTTCCCAGGGCGTGAATTCCAGCCCCAGACCTGGCAAAAATAATATTTATATGCATGTAAAATATGTGTCATATTTATAAATTTGCATAGAAATTACGTACTGTACCTAGTACACACTATTTGCACAGAAAGGAAAACAGGACAATATTGGCTTTTTATTCCACCTATTGCCTTAGGAACTGCTGGGATTTGAACTCAGGGACTGGAATGCCCAATTAATCAAGGGGTCAGTGTAAGCACAGCAGCCTCAAACAAATTCCCTGCCAGGCAGTTCCCAGGACCTGAGATCTAGACCCAGGAGTGGCCAATATATAAACAAATACCCACCCACACACACATATATAGAGATAGAGAGAGAGAGAGAGAGAGAGAGAGAGAGAGAGAGAGAGAGAGAGAGATATGTACATTCTACTGTATATTTAAATGTATAAATACATGTAATATATTACTAATCATTATTAGGTATTAAATTATGCCTCCATGTAATAATGTATCATGGATTAAGGCACAATAAAGTGCTTCTTGTTTAAAAGGTGTTCAGGGACAATGTCTAGGTTCATAGTTCAAGCCTCAGGACCTGCACCAAAAAAAAGGGCCAGTAACAACATGTGTCTATGTATGTATGCATTATGTCTATGGGTGTACATCCAGAGTCACTATGAAGAAAAGCATCCAGCTAAGAAATTTGTTTTGAATAGAATGATGTCATAGCACAGAGACTGCTTTCAAGACAGTGCATGTTACTGGTCAAAAAAAATTAAGGCCCTGATTTGGAACTTGTACCATTTTTCTGGCAGGCCTGGGATTTGAACTCAGGGTTTGGGTAACTTTGTGGCACTGTATGGGAGGGGAAACTCACCGTCGTTGAAGACAAGTATTTCAGACCAGTTTCTAGGGTCTGAATCCAGCCACAGCACTGGAAAAATCATATTCATACATGAGCTCTATTTACATACATGTGTTCACTCCATATGACATTTATTACATTTATTTATTTTTATTTATTTTATTTAGTATTATTACATATATAAAATTTATTACATTTATTATATCTCATCACATGGATTTATTTGCATATGGATTATACATCATACTGAGCCCTAGTACTTTTACAGAGAAGGAAAAAAATTTGTCAAAATAGGCTTCTGACTACACATATAACTTTTCGCAATGCTGGGATTTGAAGTCATAGCCCACAATGCCAAATTCATGAATGGGTCAGTTGTAGAACAAAATCCTTTGGAAAACTGAGCTGCCAGCCAATTCTGAGGACCTGCAATCAAGCAATAGTAGTGGCAGATAGATAGATAGATAGATAGATAGATAGATAGATAGATAGATAGATAGATAGATAGATAGATAGATAGATAGATAGATAGATAGATGTGTATCTAGATAGATGTGTAGTTTGCTATATATATATGAGAGAGACAATGTGAGGATATTAAATTATATATTATGAATTATTAGTTATTAAATTATGCCTCCATTTCATGAAGTATCATGTGTGAATACTTATTAAAGCATTAATGTAAAAGTAGTCAGTATTACTTAATTAGGAGAATAATACCTTGGTGCTAGAATGGAAGACATAATCCACTACTTTTTGTGTGGCATTCTATAAGAGAATCATGAACTAACTGCAAATTTAATTGTTACTTTTATAACATTCCATTAAGCATTCCCACGGATAGGAATGATTTTCTCAAGATCTCCCTCCATTTGTAGGTGGCAGTCTTGGCATTTGAACTCCAGGCCTGGATAGTTTACTTCGAAATGCAAACCATTAGTATGACACTGTGAAGATTTCAGATTGTCACGATGAAAGAAAAGAATGAGAAGAAAAGAAAGCCAGGTATCAGTGGATCCTGCCTTTAATCCTAACTCTTCAGGAGGCTGAGAGGTCGAGAATGCCAGTTTGAATTCAGCCAACACAGGAAAGTCCACCTCACTCTCATTTCTGAGGAATCACAGGAAAAAAATCCCCATGAATGGGGGTATAGCTCAAGGCAGAGCGCTACCCTTGAGCAAAAGGAGCTCAGGAACAGTGCCCAGGCTCATAGTACATCCCCCGGACCTGCCAAAAAGGAAAGCCAGTAACTCCATGTCTCCCCATGTATGTATGCATGTATTTCTATCGGTGAAGATCCAGAGTCTCTATGATGAAAAGCAGTCAGCTAGGAAATTTGCTTTGAATAGAATGATTTCATAGCACAGAGAGTGCTTTCAAGACAGTGCATATTCCGGTGCTCCCCTCACTGTTCCCATTGAAGCCTGAGGTTTTTCTCTGCACTGGGGACTGCTTGAGGAAGTTTGCCTCATTGTTGAAACAGGCAGACAAAAGGTCTCACTCCTATACAGCTGATTAACAAAAAACTGCTTCCAGGCCAATTAGTGAGGAGGAGTGTGGGCGGGTTCTGAAGGCCAGGTGAAAAAGGCTTCTTTGTACTTCAAGCTATGTATCTCCCCAGTGCTCTGTTTTGACAGGAAGCCTTCACTTGTGCCACCACTTGTGGCAGGCCAAGTTCCCTGCAATTATCCTGTCTTGGTTAGTCTATGTTCAAGTGTTGAAATAACCTGGTACAATTAATTCATGGGTCCTTCTGGCAGAAAACTAGAGAACTGAACCTAAGGAAATGATTCATTATTGGCAATGGTGCCTCCCTAGCTTTCTGGAAGCTTGCTAAATATAAGCACATGTGTAATATCACAATGCTTCCTGTCATGTAAGGGTGGTGAGCCTCATCAGGTTTTGAAACCTTTGACCTCACCTATTTGGGCCCTGGATGGCTAGGTTTCAGGGTTGAACACAGGACCTGGGTGCTGATCTTGAGCTCAGAGCAGCAGCTCAATGCTTTACCATTTGGCGTCACAGCTTCACTTCTGGTATCGGTGTATGTATGTGTGTGGTTGTGTGTGTGTGTGTGTGTGTGTGTGTGTGTGTGTGTGTGTGTGTGTGTGTGTGTGTGTGCATACACTTGTCCTGGAGCTTGAACTCAGGACCTGAGCACTGTAACTGAGTTTCTTCTGTACAAGGAAAGCACTCTACCACTTGAGCCAAACAGCCACTTCAGGCTATATTCTAGTGATGTGGTACTAAGAAATCAAACCCAGGGATTCATACATGCAAAGCACTCTACCCCCAAGACACATTGCCAACACTGCACTTCAGGTTTCTTTCTTTCTTGTCTTAGAATTTGGAGGAATTGAAGTCTAGGCATGGGTGCTGTCCTTGAGGCAATCGCTCTACCACTTGAGCTACAGCACCCCTTGAGGATTTTGGTGGGTCACTAGAGAGAAGCATCTCAAGGAATTTCCTGCCCAGGCTGGCTTTGGACCTTGATCCTCAGCTCTCAGCCTCCTTAGTACCTAGTATGACAGGCATGAGTCATCAGCACCCGGCTTCCACTTCAAGTTTCTAAGTGGTGAATAGGAGATAATAGTCTTATTGGACCTTTTGTGTATGGGATAGTTTTGAACCCAGATCATCAGATGTCAGCTTCCTGAGTAGGCAGGATGACAGACCTCAGCTTTTACACTCTTAGACCATAACATTCTGTTGCAAGGAGGTCCTTGGCTCCACGTGGTAGGGAATTACCCATTTTCCCAACAGGTAAATGTCAGTGGCTAGGCCCTGAGTTCAAGATTCATGACCGAGTAACATAAACCGAAACAATTGTCTACAGGAGACAACTCACTACAGTTAGTTACATACATAATTTTGGCCCTGACATGGGGACATATCTGAGCCTCAAGTTTCTCACCTGCACAATCATCTTACAAGAAACAGATGAAAAATACAACCTGTGAAGGACTCAGCACACAACACCTCATGAAGGACTCATCACATAACTGTATCCCACACACTGTCATTAGAATTAGGGTGCTTTCATCAATATCATCATTCTGTCAGAAACACGTCACAAACACACAAAGTTCACATCTAATGATTTAGAGGGGTGAGTTTTTTGGGGGGAGGTGGAGTCAGCCATGGGAATTGCATTGAAAAGTTAGGGGTACTGTCCTAAGATCTTTTGCTCAAGGCTAGAGCTCTACCACTTTGAGCCACAGCTCAGAGTTTCACAGACTTACTACCAGGGCTGGGTTTTACACCCACCAGTGTCAGATCTCAGCCCCTAAATATCGTGGATGACAGGGGTGAGCAATCCAGCAGCATCTGGTTCTGTGGAGCAGGGTTGCAGCGGTTTTACCTCTGGCTAAGTCAGGTTAGATGGCAGCTGTAAGCACCAGATTCAAGGCTTGCTCTGTGATGAGGTATTTGCAGTACTATCCTTATATAGCTGCAGTCAGAACATTCTATCATTTTTTGGTGCCATTCCTGGGTCTTGAGTAAGACTCTAGACAAAGTCCCTAAGCTTTCATGCTCAAAGCTACTGCTCTGCTGCTTGAGTGACAGCACAACTTCTGGATTTTTCCATGTACAAGGTAGTGAGGAATCAAACCCAGGGCTTTGTACATAACAGTCGATCACTCTACCAGTGAGCCCCAGTAGTGACAAGTGTATAAACAGATAAGTGTGGATATTGGTAGATAGATAGAAAGATGTAGATGTATATAACAAGAGATGTCTGTATATTATGAAATTGTATATATGATATTACTATCAAGTAGTGGCAATTAAATTATTCCTTCCTTTTTTAAGTATCATGATTAATGTATTAATTGAAAATTAGTCAATGTAGTGTAATTGGTGTGTATAATATTATAATATGATTGTACACTAACTACTAACATAATTGGTACCTTTACAACATTCCATTCGTTCAGATATATATTGGAAAGCATTTCTTAGACGCTCTCACCATTCATTAGTGGAAGTCCTGGGATTTGATCTCCAGGACTAAGTTGCCAGTTTCGGCTTGGCTTCCCTAATAGCGCCATAAACATCAGCAATGTGAGGTCATGTACACTTTCTAGGCATTGTCATTTAGACCCAGGATGGTCATAATGCAAAGGAAAAAAAAAGTAAAACTACCTGCTTGAACTTCTCAGTTTTATCCTTCTCCTTCTTATTTTTTTTGCAAGTCCTGAGAGTTGAACTCAGGTCCTAGGATCCCAGGATCAGAAGGAAGAGGGGCCAAGACCTGAGTTCAAGGTGCTTGGCCCAAAACAAAAAATAACATTATTATTATTAATGATAATAATAATAATAAGGCCCTGGCTTGGAATTTGCACAATTTTTCTGGCCGGCCTGAGATTAAAACTCAGGGTCTGGGTAACTCCGTGGCACCGTGGGTGAAGGGGAAGAACACCATCCTTGAAGATGAGAAATTTAGACAAGTTGGCAGGGTCTGAACTGAAGCCCCAGAACTGGAAAAAATAATACTCATATATGAGATCTATTTACATACATGGGTTTACTCCATATGACATTTATTACCATTGTCTATTTAATATTATTACACATATAACATTTATTTTATTACATCATATCACATATACTGAGACCCATGAATTTCACAGAGAAGGAAAAAAAGTGTCAAAATTGATTTCTTACTCCACGAATAAATTTTTGGCCATGCTGGGATTTTAACTCATGGCCTACAATGCCCAATCCATAAATGGGGTCACAATCTTAGCACACCAGCCTCTGGAAAACAGAGCTTTCTAGTTCTGAGGACCTGTGATAAAGCCACAGTAGTTCTGCAGAGGGAGTGTGAGGATATTATTAAATTATATACATATATTATTGCCAATTATTAGTTATAAATTAGGCCTCCATTTTATGAAGTATCATCCTTTAATAGTTATAAAAGCATTAATAAAAATCAGTCAATATCCTTAATCATAACATGGTTCTAGAATGGAAGATATAAATTCAATACATTTTGTGTGGCATTCTAAAATTGAATCATGAATTAACTGCAAATTTAATTATTACATTTATAACATTCTATTAGTATTCACATGAATAGGAATGAGTTTGTCAGGATCTCCCTCTAATTGTGGGTGTCAGTCCTAGCATTCGAATTCCAGACCTGGGAAGTTTACTTTGAATGCAAACCATTAGAATAACACTGTGAAGATTTCAGATTGTCATGAAAAAAAGAACAAGAAGATGAAAAGAAAGCCAGGTTGTCAGTGGCTCCTGCCTGTAATGCTAGCTCCTCAGGAGGCTGAGATGCCAATTTGAGTTCAGCCTGTGCAGGATAGTGCATGACACTGGTATTTCTTAAGAGATCACAAGGAAAAAAAAAAACAACAAAAACCCTGAGTGGCCCTGTGGCTCAAGTTGCAGAGCCCTACCCTTGAGCAAAAGGAGGTCAGGGACAGGGCCTGGATGATGGGTATTCAGCAGGTTGCCCATGCCCAGCCCCTCAACCTGGGCAAGCTATGACAAGCCCTCAGAGAGTACTAAGTCTGAGGTGGCAGCTTGAATAAAGCATCCTTCTCTGACATTTAATAACTGAAGTCTTATGTTCTGGCTGAAGTGTCCCATCAGGACACCTAGCAGCCAGTCACTTCCTCCAGGGAAACCACAGTTCCTAGGTTGTAGGAGTTGTCGAAGGTTGTCACTCCATATCTTTTTATCCCTCTGTAGGATGTGAGCCTAGACCTCTGGGGCCTGGTGGTCATCACTCATTCATCATTCCTCTTTGCACTCTCAGGCAGGTCCTAAATCTTGGCAAAGATAGGAAATACCCAGGTATTCTGCGCCAAAAGACATAATCCAGTAAATCCCACCATTATAGATTCTGTTAGAAGTGAGCCTTGGGCTATGAATGTGGCTTACTGGTAGAGTGCTTACTTATAATGCCAAAGCCCAGGGTATGATTATTCACTACCACAGAAACAGAAAAAGCCAAAAGTGACACTGTGACTTAAGTGACAAAAGTGCTAACCTTGAACAAAGAAGCTCAGGAACATGCCCAGACCCTGAGTTCAAGCCCAAGAATTGCAAAAAAAAAAAAAAAAAAAAAAAGTGAGCATGGTGAGACATATTCTTCTGGGACTCAGAGGAGGGCCGAAGTTATGGGTAAGAGGTAGACGGCAGGTGCTGGTGGATCACCCCTATAATCTTAGCTACTCAGGAGGCTGAGATGTGGGGATCACAATTGGAAGCAGGAAAGTCTATATGAGACTCTTTTCTCCAATTAAGCACCCAAAAAGCCATAAATAGAGCTGTGGTTCAAGTAGTAGAGTGCTAGTCTTGAGCACAAAAGCTCAGGGATAGCATCCAAGCCATGAATTCAAATCCCAGTGTTATACCCAGGTCGCAGGACTCCCACCAAGAAGACCACCAAGAGTCAGACTTTACAGCTGTTTTAAGGTTTTATTTAAATGTGGTGCAGCTCAGGCCTCGTCCTACACTCTGACACAGCAGAGCCTAGGAGGAGAGCCCCAAGCTCAGGATTTGCAGATCTTATAAAGGCACACAACCAGGTGGTTTAGCACCATGTGTTGCTCTGCTCTGAAACAAGTAACAAACGGTCATTGCCTCAAGTACTTTAACCCTTCATTCCCCGCTTGACTTATGGTCCTGAGACAACAATCTTGTGGCTCCGGCCCAAAATTAAACTCCAACAGCTTTCGATATTGAACGGATATAGTATCTCTCTGACCTTAACCATACTATTAAACAACAATACCAATAACAATCAGTCCCTTTTTTTTTTCTTGAGGCATATGTGGAGTGGTTGGGTAGGATATTAGGAAACTTCCCATAATTCCCCACGGTCATCCAGGGCAAAGGGGTCAGCCAGTCTGGCATGGGAGCAGTGGATCCAAGTAGCAATGCCGTCCACCTTAAGGGCAGTGGTTGTAGCCAGTAGCACCATGTAAGACTTGTAGGCTCAGGAATCCAAAGCTTGCTGGCTGATGCTTGTAGCAGTCGCTATATCCCAGAAGTCCCAAGGCTCGGAGCTCTGCTTTCCTCACCAGTCGTAAAGGATAGGTCAAAGTCTGCAATTGTGGGCTGACTACAAAGGAACATCCTTTGTCCTTCCCTTAGGCCTGTGGCCACATGCACAGATGGAGGTGAAGGTTCCATGGAACTTACTGCCATGGCACAGGACCCTCAGCCCAAGAAAGACTTAGGGAGAAACAACTGATGTGGCTTGAGTGTTTAATATGATTATGCCTCAGGACTGCCCCAATACTAGCTCAGATAATCATTACCACCTTCCTCTGTGTTTGTGTGTATACCACCTTCCTCTGTGTGAGTGTGTGTATGCATGCACATGCATGCATCTTGTAGCAGGGCTTGAATTCAGGGCCCGGCCTCTGTCCCTCAGTTTTTTTCATACAAGGATAGCACTTTACCACTTGAGCCACAGCATTACTTCCAGCTTTCGGGTGGTTCTTGGGAGAGTCTCACAGACATTTGTTGCTGGGCTGCCTCTGAATGTCAATCCTCAGATCTCAGCCTCCTAGGGGAGCTAGGAATATGAGATTATGAGCCATTAGCATCTGGCCACAATTTCCTTCTTGGACAAAACAGAATACATCTCCCTTACCAGAGCACCCATGTACAGCTATCCCTACTACATCTACCCCTACCCCTCCATTCTTCAGAGGAAACATACCCTCCCCTGAAGACAAAGAAATGGGATCAGGTTTGAGCTTTATGTTCTCCACACAGTCAAGGAGCTGCTGGGAGTTGATATAGAGGTCAGAGATCTAGGCCAGGGCAAGTAGACAGCTGTTAGAACAGAAAGTATGAAAAGACATCCATGCAGCTGGATGCCAGTGGCTCATGCCTATAATCCTAGCTACTCAAGGCTGACACTGGAGGATCAATCAAGATTCAAAGCTAGCCTGAGGAGCCTCTTATCTCCAATGAATCACCAAAAAGCTGGAAAGCCGAGCTACTATAGTTAAAGTGGTAGAGTATCAACCTTGTGCAAACAAACTAAAGGTTACCACCTAGGCTCTGAGTTCAAGCCCTGGTAACACACACACACACACACACACACACACACACACACACACACACACACACACACACACACACACACACACACACCATATGCATGCAAAATCAGATATTTCTACACTGCAATCTTTCGATATTCTCTACGTTTTCCCCACTAAGCCTGGTGGCTGTTGGCCTAGGAGTTCGATGCATCAAACACCACCTGACATCTATAATTTTGGGGAACAGAAAGACTAGAAGGTCAGCCTACCCCCATCCAAGCACCTTGATTGGGTCATGGTCTATCCAGGCCCATTGGAGCTCCTTTTACAGACTTGCCAAAATGCCTTCAAAAGGCATCACATGCTGGGCACTGGTGGCTTGTGCCTGTCATCCTAGCGATACAGGAAGCTGAGACCTGGAGGATCATGCTTCCAAGCCAGCCTGGGAAGGAAAGTGTGTGAGACTCTTATCCTTGATGAACCATCAGAAAACAAGAAATGTACATGTGGCTCAAGTGGTAGAGTGCCAGCCTTGAGAAAAAGAGCTCAGGGAAAGAGCACATGGCCAAAAATAACAAGGAGAGGCATTGCATGTTGGCTTGGGGATTGGCATGGGCCATATATAATTTGAATTTTCAAGTGCTCCACGATAAAGCAGTACCTCTTTTAGTCCCGTGTTCCTCCATCTCATCTCACCCCCTGGCCTTGGCCGTGCTTCAGGTCAGGATGGCCCTGGTTGGATGTGAGGACTCCAAGGAGGAAGATCCCTGAGCAATCACCCAGCCTCCTTCCACCATGCTCACTCTACTGCTTCTGCATTTTGCCATAGACCTTCTTCCTGGAATCCATCCAAGGGGTCATTGCCACCAACACAGTGGTGAATGGTCAGTCCAGCCTAACTCGGTGCAGACAGAGGTGTATGTCAGTCTGGGACTTGGAACTTCCACCCTGGGTATGGGCTGAGGCCAGGGCTGACATTTATTTCATCCTGAGCCTTGCAGGGGTGGGGTGACAGTGTACATTCCACATTGAGTCAGGTAATATCCGAATCTGGACGACTACTTGTTTGGGGTAGGCTGTGCGGCTAAGAGGGCCACTGTTCCTGGTAATTCTCTCTTGGGGCTCCCCTCTCCCTCTCTCATCCCTTAATGGTTAAAGAGAAACTTCAACTAAGGGGGTTGAAGAGGGGGCAAGGGAGTATTTCTGTGTGAACCAGACTTGTGCTTCATATTCATTCTAGCCCCTACTTCCTATTTATCTGAGGAATGGCCATATTGATTTGAGTGAGGGGGATCATTCTAGCTGTCAATGTGGCTCAGTGATAGAGTGGTCATCTAGCATACCTGAAGCCCTGGGTTCGATTCCAGTCAGAAAAAACTACAAGGGGAGGTGGGACTCAAATGGTAGAGCACAAGACTTGATCAAAAAGAGCTCAGGAACTGTGGCTAGGCTCTGAGTTCAAGCCCCATGACTGAAAGAACAAATCTTTGTTGAGGTTTTTTCTTCCCATTGCAAACAATTGATTCTTTGTGATAAGCATAACATGGGCCTCTTCTCTGGCCAATGTTGGCCACTAGATGTTCCTTGAATTTGGGCCTCCTCCTAGCAGCCTCTGCTCTACCCGGCTCAATGTTTACCCTTCCCATCATGTCAGATGGAGCCCTAGAGAAGGCCACCTTGCCACCTAGTTTGGGTAGGTGCCAAGGATTTTGAGACTCAGTATATAACATAGGGAGTCATCATCCACATCAGTATACAGAAAAAAGGGACAGAGCGCTGCAAGCTCAAGCACACCAGCTGTGGTGGGCTCTGGATGTGGGGCAGGATGTGCTCTGTGGGGGAGTCCTCTTCCCGGTAGGGAACCCAGACCTCTCCTCTGGCAGTTTCCACACAGGCTTGAAGTTGCAATTCTTCAAAACTTTCTGCTCCTCACTCATTTTGCCTACCGAGGAGCCTGATACCTCTGAAGCAGCAGAAGTGGTGGTAGGCTCAGCCTGTGCTGGCATCTGGAGCCCCCTGCCAGGAGTGACAGCAGCTCCTGCAGCGCTTTCCTTTTCTCCATCTTCTCTTGGTACAGAAGGTGCATGCACTTGACTTTCTCCCTACAGAGCTGATCCAAGATGATCGTCTGTCTTTACATGCCACGAGGGACTCCTGGACAGTGCGGATATGTGCCAACATGCTGTATCAATGGTGGAACTTATCTGCTGGACTCTGGAAGTGCAACTTATCAGGCAGGTCGTGGACAAAGCAGATTTTCTTCTCAGACACCCGCGTGTCCAACTTCCCATCCTCATGCACGCTGTGGTGGCAGTGCACCGTGAAAGGGACCTGTGGCTCCAGCTCTATCTTGCACATAGCTCTTGGGTGGGCCAAACGCCTGAAGCAGGCTGCCCCTCCTGTGGCAGGAGTTTCCTCCTGTGGATGTCAGCCTCTGAGAGCAACATCTCTCTCAGTTTAGGTGTTATCTCCATCCTCTGCGATGGACATATGGGGGAGAGATGCTTCCTCAAATTTTGCTTCTCCAGGGCTCACAACTTCCCCTGCCCCAGAGAAAGCCAGGAAGCTCATCTGGGCCTGCAGGCACTCCTCCTGTGGTCTTGTCACTTCCAGGCACTTGAGACTGTCCTGTGATGTTAGGGGTACCACCTGGTCCGCCCAGTTTGTCGGGACCTGCACTTGCTTCAGCTGCTCCAGCAGCTGGACCTCCTTCTGCAGGTGCTATTTTGCCTATTTCTTGGAGCTCAGCCACTCATGGGAGGCATTATTCTGCTCACAGGTGGCTCTGAAGTCTTACAGCTAGACGAGGGACAGCTCCTGAGCTCCTGCAGCTCCGGAGCCATTTGGCTCTCTCTCTCAGCCACCTCTTTCCATTTTTGTGTCTTCTCCTTTGAGTAGTCCAGTTGTTCCCACAGATGTTTCTTCACCTGCTGCTCTAAGTCCAGGATGCTGGCGAGCTTCTTCTTCTCACTGCTCACCCTTTGGAAAGCTTCCCACAGCAGGGCCAGCTGTTCCTTCAGCTATGGGTCCCACACACATACACATCGTGGGGTCTCTGGGATCTCCTGCTGATCCTCGGCCTTTTCCTCCAGTCTCTGCCATTCTCCCGCTGCTACACGATCTAGAGACTGAGCCTCTGGTTTTTCTGGACCCGATGTGAAATTGTTCCTCCAGGTTTTTCAACTCCATCTGCTTGCAGTGGGCCTGGGCCTGCAACTACTACACAGCCTCCTGCGGAGGGCCGTGGCTCTGCCAGCTTCCATCTCAGTTCCCCAGCTCGTTCTGTAGGTCCAACACCAGCCTCTCCCTTCCCTCGTTCTCCTCTGTCAGTTGGTTCACCTGCTTGGTCAGGCACTGGGCCTCCTCCTTCTGCATCGTCCTTTCAATGCTCAGGCCCTCTGTGAAGGTGTCTGTGTCAAGATTCGCTGCAGTCACCATCCAGCTCAGGTTGTCCAGTAGTCTATTCAGTACCTCACAGCCGCCAGTGCTTGTTGGAACTTGTAGCTTTTGTTCTTCCTGTTGCTCTTCTCTGTCCAGAGTGCTTCCAGCTTCTCCTGCAATTCTGTGTTCACTTGACCCAGGTCATAGAATCTGCTGGTCTTTTCCTCAAGCTGAAGTGTTACATCATTCAGCTGTTCAAACAATATTTTGTCTCCTTCTGTGAAGCAGTGACCACAGAAGCCGCCACCACCAGCTCTACCATGTGCCCCTCTGTAGCCTGCAGGTGGCTGGTGAGAGCTTCATGCTCAATTTCTCTGTCATTGGCCAAGTGCTGCATGTGGGCCACTGCCAATTGTAAATCGCTTTCAGCTGAAACTGACCTGTGTATGGGTGGCTTATGGATCTCCAGCTCTGTTTTCGGTGCTTTGTGCACCTGGTCTGTCTTCTCCATTTGTGTCTCCCTTTGATCCTGCAGGTCTGTCTATTCCTGCTTCAGTGGTTGGATCTTGGCACAGAGAGCCTGTTTTCTTCTTTTGCTCTGGTCCAGGGCAGGCACTATATGTTGGTAGCACCTCTGCAGATCCTTGGTGGGATCAGGACCCTTAAAACTTGGAACCTGGTGGCTGTGACTATGTCCAAAAGCAGGAGAGGCCCTCGGTCATCATCACCTTTGGCTGGATCCTCCCTTGAATCACCTTCCCCAGTGGTGTTTGTCTTGAGGATCCCTACCTTTTTTGTGTTCTCTGTTTTTTTGAATGTTTCAGGTCTGTTGGGCAGATTCTTCCACTGGTGTTCTGGTAGTAGTTTCTTGCCCTCAGCTCTCTCACAGAGTCTTGTTTCAGACATCTGAGAGCTATGATGGGAAAGATGGGCTTGCCACATTCCCAGGCTCTGGGAAATCCTCTATTTTCCCACTCAGTGTCTAGGAGGTCAATATCCTAATCTAATCCAAAGTCACCTCCAGTCTCTTGCTCACCACTAAGCCACCTCTACTTTCCTCAACTGCAGGTAGTGGTGTCAACCAACAGAGGGAATCCCTGTGCTACAGGGCAACATGGAATGTGGGCGTGGCCACAATTGTTGTATCCCACTAGTCAGAAAGAACCATGAAAGAATGGGGGTGTGGCTGGAATCCTGTGATGCAGGCAGCATGGGTGGAGTCAAGATGACAGTGGCTCTGCCAGCCCCTTTTCCAGAGGACTCTGTCCAATTCAGTTGGGGACAAGAGGGTGACCTGCTTTACCTGGATGGCTGCACAAATTGTTGTGTATGTCTGTTTGTTGCCAGTCCCGGACCTTGAACCCAGGATCTGGGCACAGTCTGTGAGCTGCATTTAATCAAGGCTAGCCCGAGCCACACAGCTCTACTTGTGGCTTTGTTGGCACTTAAGTTGGACAGAGGTCTCAAGGACTTTCCTGCCTAGGTTGACTTTGACCATGATCCTACTTTCACAGCCTTGTAAGTAACAAGGAAGACTGCTGAGAGCCACTGCTGCCTGGCTAATCATTGGTCTTACTGATGTTCTTGGAGAGACTGGTGAGTTCCCTATCCTCAGGTTTAAGTGGTGGGAGCTGGAGCCCACAGTTCGAATCCTGGTCCTGCCACCTCAAATTGGCAGGATATCCTAAGAAAATCATTTCTATCCATATGAATACCAATGGAATGTGATGTATGTCATGATTAAATGGGCAGTTCTTGAAAGATTCTAGGATAAAATTATAGACAATTATATTATAAGACACAGATCAATTTTAATCAATATTTTATTTTTTAATTTAATTTTATTTTATTTGAGAATATACTGTACAGAGGGGTTACAATTACATGGGCAGGATAATGCATACATTTCTTACCAAGCATTGCAGCCTACTCCTTTGTTTACCCTTCACCTCCCTTCCCAGCCTCCCCCCTCCCGCCCACCCAATCATACACCCCTCCCCCGCCACACCGACATTGTAAAGCTGGTTTTGACATGACATTTTGTACTTCTCATTGTTGCAACAGGTCCACCTGAATCCTTAAATGACTTGTTTGTCCCCATCTCCTCCACATGTTATACTGACATCAAATATAGTGAAAGCGGGGGTTACACTGTGGGGGAGGGACATACAAAGCAACAAAGAAATATCTTATAAATGCTACCCAGAACCTAGCTTAATCAATATTTTATAAAGTATTTAAACAATCAAATTCATTAAATGGAGGCCAAATGAAATACCTAAGAATTGGGCATCACATAGCATAGAGATGCCATTTTTCTGGCAGGACTGGGATTTGAACTCATGGTTTGGGTAACTCTGCTGCACTGTGTGAGAAGGGGAAGCTTGCCTCCTTGAAGTCAAGAAATTCAAGTCTGTTCATTAGGCCTGAAATCTATCCTCAGCACTAGAAAACATCCTATTCATGTATATTTTAAATATATTATTTATATTTACAGACATATGTATGTACATATTGTGTTCAGTGTAGTTATTCATTTTATTTTTTATTTTGTTCATGTATTGACCATTTATTTTATTGTGGCCCATAGAACAATGATTACATTTATTACATAGGATATAAATGTGCATATGTATTCCACTCCATACCTGGCATCCAGGACTTTCACAGAAAAGGAAAACATGTGTCACCATCAGCTTCTTACTCCAGGATTCATTGTTTGGGAAAGCTAGAATCTGAACTCATGGCCTACAGGGCCAAATTCATGAATTGGTGAGTGTCAGCATGCCATCCTTGGCAAATTGAGCTGACAGGAAGTTCCCAGGGCCTGAGATCAAGTCCCAGCAGTTGACAAAATAAGAACAGATTGACACCCAGATGGTAGTATGCTAATAAATATATATCTTTATATGGTGCCAGAGATGTCTATCCATTATTCAGTTATATAGACTACATTCCTACCAATTCTTGGATATTTATTATGCCTCCCTGTAATTTATGTTATTGTTTTCATCCTTAATAAACTATTAAGTAAATTAGTGTCCTGAAGTTATTGCATCCCTGTAAGAAAGAGTGTTCTTTTAATGTTTCATATTATATAAAATCAACCAGCTGACTAAAATCATGATGTCTAATTTTATATGAGTTTCATTCATGAGCAACTCATTCAACAGTGACATTTATAACATTCCATCGTTATTCCTATAGATTGGAACGAGTCTCTTAGCATCTCCCGCCATCCAGAAGTGACATTACTGGGATTCGAATCTAGACCTATATTGTCCTGCAGGACTATGGCTTCCCTAATAGCCCGCCAGCCTTCAGCAATGCAAGGTAAAGTACCCTTTGGAGCTGTGTCATTCAGACCTAGATGGTCATGGTGCAAAATGTAAAAAGGCCATCCCACAACTTACTTTCTTTGCATTTTCCCCCTGAATGGCCTGGTGGTCTAGGATCTCAGGATTGTCTGTGGTTCCAGTGGCTACATCCCAACAAAGGTGATGGGTGCTGAGGCAGAGTTGCCATGACCTGAGTTCAAGATTTTGCTTGGCAAAAAAAATTATCTCCCTGGCTTTCAATTGGTGCCGTTTACTCTGGCAGGCTTTGGATTTGAACTCAGGGTCTGGGTAACTCTGCAGCACTGTGAACAAAAAGGAAGCTCACCATGCTTGAAGAAAAGAAAGTCAGGCCTGGTCCCTAGGCCTGAGTTCAAGACCCAGCCCGGAAAACACACTATTTATATACATTGTAAAGATAGGATGTGTATCTACCTATAGATGTTCAGTCCAGATCCTGTTTGTTGTGATTATTTATTGTATTTCTGTTTTATTCATTTATTTACCATTTATTTTATTGACTGTGATAACACACATTGCATTTATTATACTGAGGACATCCTATCACATATATCTAGAATTGTAGACATGTTCTCCTTCATGTCTTACACCCAGGACTCTCAAAGAAAAGGAAAACAGGAGTGACATTCCGCTTCTTAATCCACTATCAAATTGTTGGCAGTTCTCGGACCAGAACTCAGGGTCTAGCACACCCAGTTCATGAATGTGTGTGTCAACATGGCAACCTCTAGCCCAGGAAGCTGCCAGGCAGTTCCAAGACTCTGAGATCAAGCCACAGGGTGGACAATATAGCCATACATGGATAGGCAGGTGGTAGAATATCAATAAATATATATTTGTATAGAGTGCCAGAGACATCTGCATAGGATTAAAGTATATCAACTACATTCCTACCAACTCTTAGGTAGTTATTATGCCACCATTGAAGGAATAGGATTCTTTTCATGCTTAAAATCTATTCATTAAGATCAATCAGCATCCTAGGATCATTGAGTGTAATTTTAGACAAGACTGAGTGATGCACGCAGAAACTTCTCATTCAATCATGAGTTTGCTCACATTCCATCGGTATTTTGATGCATAGGAACAAGTCTCTTGGGAATGCCCAACTTTGGTAGGTGTTACAACCAGGACTTGAACTCAGGGCCTACATTGCTTCATGGGCCTATGGCTTCCCCGATAGCCCACTATCCTTCACCAATGCAAGGTGAAGTATCCTTTGTAGGCATGTCATTAAGACCCAGGATGGTCACGGTGGAAAGTAACAAAATGTAAAAAATCCATCCTGATGCTTTTTCTGTGTGTGTGTGTTTTCCTGCAAGACTTCAGGGCCTATGATCGCAGAATCGGCTATGGGCCCACCATCCTGAGGTGATTGAAGCTGAGGCAGAATTACCAAAAACTGAGTTCAAATCCCTTCCTTGGCAATAATGATAATAATGATAATAATAATAATAATAATAATAATAATAATAATAATAATAATAATAATAATAACAATAACAATAATGCACCCTGGCTCAGAACTCGCACCATTTTTCTGCCACAGCTGGGATTCCAACTCAGGTCTGTGAATCTATAACACTGTGGGGGAAATGGAAATTCACCATCCTTGAAGACTACAATATCAGGCCAGGTTGCAAGTCCTGAACTGAATCCCCAGCACTGGCAAAAATAATATACCCACCTATTTTACACATAGGATCTCTATTTACATACATGTGTGGAATGCATTATGAATTCAATATAGTCACTCTTTTTATTGTGTTTCTTATTCATGGATGCATTTTGTGTTTTATTGAGTATGATGACAGACATAACTGTGCAAACACGCATGATAACCTATTCCTATGGCTGTAGAGTTGCCTATATAGAATTCTCCATCCTCCTGGAGTCTCAGGACTTTCATAGGACAGGAACACAGGTAGATCTATGGGCTTCACACATTAGGACTCATCTTTTGGCAGTATTGGGATTTGACCTCAGAGCTTAGTAGGCCCAATTGGCGAAAGGGTCTAAGTGAGGATACCAGCCTGTGAGCAACTAAGGAGCTAGGCCGTACCCAGAACCTGAGATTGAGCCCCAGTGTTGGGGTGGGGCACAATATTCATTCATTCATAAGCTGAAGCTATTATGCTAATAAATACTATTTGGATAGAGTAGGAGATGTGGCTAGCTGTGTTGGAATCCTATCTATCATGTGAGTACTGATTCTTGGATCTTTCCCATTTCCTCCAGTTCCTGATTGTGATTCTTATTGTCACACTTCATGAACTCTTAATTAAAAATAATCGTTGTGCCATACGTCTTGCCTATGAGAATCATGCATGAACTAAACTCTTCCCTAGGCCTGAATTCAACACCTCATAACACTTATAGACACATTAAATATATAATTTATATTTACACCTATATATTCAGTCTATATTGTGTTTGTTGGAGTGATTAATTATGTTTTATTATTGATTTATTTATTTAGCATTTCTTTTATGAACTGAGAGTGAACCTATAATATTTATTACATTTATTCCCATCTATTCCATAGCATGTAACTTTAAAGACATATTATGAACTTGAACAGAAAGGGAAAATAGGTGTCACACGTGAAATCTTACACCAGGAAGAATTTTTGGCAATGATGGGACCTGATCTGAAGACCTAAGAGGCCAGATTCATGAATGGGTCAATGTCAGCACCGCAGCCTCTAACCCATTCAGCTGCCAAGTGGATCCCAGAACCTGGGATCAAGCCCCAGATTTGGACAAAATAGCAGTAACTTTCTATGACGATGGTGGAATATAAATAAATATAAATTTAGGTATTTAGGTACTGCCAGAGGTGTCTAGTTAGTATTCAATGACATATACTACGTTCCTACCGATTCTCATGTATTTATGGGATTCCATTTAATCAACAGTATTTTTTGTTTTGTTTTGATTTTTGTTTTTTTTTTTGTCAGTCATGGGGCTTGTACTCTGAGATTGGGTGCTGTCCTTGCACTCTTTAGCTCAAGGCGAGCACTCTGCCACTTGAACCACAGCACCACTTCCAATATTATTCTTTTAATGTATAATAAACTATGAATTAAAATCAATCCATGTCCTGTGATTATTGGGTCTAATTTTATGCTAGAATTATTGACAGACTACTCATCCAACCATGACATTTGATCACATTGCTCTGGTCTTCCTATGTACAGGCAATAGTTTCTTAGCCTCTCCAGCCCCTTTTAAGTGGCATGATCAGGATTCGAACTCAGGGCCTAGCGTCCAGGTTGGCCTATGACTTCACTGACAGCCCACCAGCCTTCACCAATGCCAGGTGACCTACAGGTTGTAGCCATGTCATTCAGACCCAGGATGGTCACCGTGCAAAGAAGAAAAACAGAAACTGCTGACCTTCTGTGGTTTGCGGCATTTTTTGGGTGTTGTTTTCATTTTGTTTTCCTGTCAGCCCCTGATGCCTAGGACCCAGGATGGGCTGTGGGTCCAGAGGCTGCACCATCCCAGCCTAGGGTGATGGAAACTGAGGCAGAGTTGCCACGATCTGAGTTCAAGCCCTGTGCTTGACAAAAAATAAATTAATTAATTGACAATACTACTGAAGCTCCTTGTATTGGATTTCGAGCCATTGTTGTTTGCCAGGCCAAGGATGTCATCTTGGGATCTGGGTAACTGATGCAGGGTGGAGGAAAGGGAGCTCTCCTCCCTTGAAGAAAAGCAATTCAAGCCTGTTCCCTACGACTGAATTTAAGCCCCAGCCCTGGAGAACATAAAATTTATAGACATGTTTATTATATGATTTGTACTTACATCCATATATATTCAGTTTATATCATGTTGGTTGGAATGATTCATTATATTTTATGATTTAATTATTCATTTCTCATTTATTTATGGACTGATAGTGAGTGTACCTATAACATTTATTACATTCATTTAAATCTATTTTATAGTATGTAGCTTTGCAGACATATTATATACATGATACTTGATATCTAGCACTTGCACAGAAAAGGAAAACAGGTATCACACTTGGAATCTTACTCCAGGAAGACATTTTTAGAAATGCTGGGCCTGAACTGAGGGCCTAGAAGGCCCATGTCATGAATGGGTGAGTGTCAGCACGGCAGACTCTAGCACATTCAGATGCCAGGTGGATCCCAGGGCCTGGGATGGAGACACAAGTTTGGCCAAAATAGCAATAATTTTCTATGCAGACAGTGGTATACAAATAAATAAATATTTAGAAATTTAGATACTGCCAGTGATGACTATCTAGTATTCAACGGCATATACTAACTTCCTAGTGATTTGCAGGTACATAATGGGAACTCTATTTAATCAATGATATTCTTTTAGGGGCTGGGAAGGTGTCTCACTTGGAGAATACTTGTCTTGCATGCATGAGCCCTGGTTTCTATTCCTCAGCACCACATGATCAGAAAAAGCCAGGAATGGTGCTATGTTTCAAATGGTAGAGAACTAGCCCTGAGCTGAAAAGCTGAGGGAGAGTGCCCAGTCCCAGAGTTCAGACCCACTACCGACAAAACACACACACACACACACACACACACACACACACACACACACACACACACACACACACACACACACGTATTCTTTTAATGCATAATAAACAATGAATTAAAATCAATCCAAATCTTGTAAATACTGGGTTTAATTTTATATTAGACTGATTGACAAACTAGTCATCCAACCATGACATTGATCACATTCCTCTGGTGATCCTATGGAGAGGCAGTAGTTTCTAAGCCTCTCCACCCCTTTGTAAGTGGCATGACCCGCATTCAAACTCAGCTCCTAGGTGTCCAGATTGGATTATGGCTTCGCTGCCAGCCTGCCAGCCTTCAGCAATGCCAGGTGACCTACACGTTGCAGCCATGTCATTTGGACCCAGGATGGTCACCATGCAAGGAAGGTAAATCGAGAAACCGCTGACAGTCTGCAATTCGCGGCTGTTTTTTGGTGCCATTTTCAATTTGTTTTCCTGTCAGCCCCAGATGCCTAGGATCCCAGGATGGGCCAGAACCTGCACCATCCCAGATTAGGTGATGGAAGCTGAGGCAAAGTTGCTACAACCAGAGTTCAAGTCCTGTGCTCGGCAAAATAAATGAACAAATAAATAAAATACAACAAATTTTTAAGAAAATATATGAGAAATAAAATAAAATTAAATTAAAAAATTTAAGAATATTAAATATACTAATGGAGCTCCCTGGCTTGGAATTCGTGCCCACGTTTTTCTGCCAGGTTTGCAATTTGAACTCAGAGTCTGAGAAACTCTATTGTACTATGGAGAATGGGGAAACTCACTCTCTTTGAATAAAAAACAATTCAGGCCTGTTCCCTAGGCCTGAATTCAATCCCCAGCCCTGTTAAGTAATATTCATTCACATTTGAAAAAATGATTAATATCTACATACTTATGTTTACTGCATATTGCTTTGAGTGTATTTATTTTTTGTATTATTCATTCATTCTATTTATTGACTATTACTACACTTATAACAAGTATTAAATTTATTATATTTTATGAGAATTATACAGATTTGCATATGTATTAAATATCTTACTTCAGACCCAGGACATTCACCAAATTCTATAGTAGATGATTCTATGCTTAGACAAACAGAAAGAATACACTAACCAAAGCCTAATTTATCCCTAGCCACCCAGTGGCTCACATCTGTAATCCTAACTACTCAGGAGGCTGAGATCTGAGTGTGGGGTTCAAACCCAGCCTGGACAGGAAAGTCCGTGAGACTCTTATCTCCAATAAACCACAAGAAAACCAAAAGTAGCACTGTAACTCAACCAGTAGATTGCTCGCATTTAGCGGAAGTGTGCAGGGATAACCCCTGAGTTCAGGCCCATGACCAAAAAAAAATTTGTTCACATAGATCATAAAATTCTAACACTTTGAGCTTTAGGAAACTTTTCTGCCAGAGTCTTATGCTCTTTAGGCAAATACTCCACTACTGAGCTACATCCCAGTCCCAATTTTTTTTTTCATTTTATAATTCAGATTATTCCCAAAATGCTTACAAGTACCTACTGTCCCAACATAAGTGAGTTTTTATTCAGAAACCCAACTTTTTGTGTTATGATTCCCCTAGTGTATTTCGTGGTAGGCACTGAGGAAAACTAACATGACACAACTGCAGAGAGTTTATAATTATAGAAATAACTTTAAATATAAATAAAATCAACTGTCCTGACCTTCTAGGGATAAATGGTGTCCTTATTTTCATGCCCACTCTTCATGGCAGATACTCATAACAGAAACACCAATGTGCTATGCTGAAATGTAAAAGTTTAAACCCCTTTTTTAAAAAAACTCTCCTTTTACAAAATCAAAATGTATCAAAAAAAGGCGAAGTGAACTTAAAAAAATATTTAAAATGCTAATGAAGCTCCTTTGCTTGGAATGTGTGGCATTTTTTTTGTCTGCAAGGCCTGGGATTTGAACACGAGGTCTGGGTAACTCTGTTGCACTGTGGGGAAGGGGAAGTTCACCACGCTTGAAGACCACAAAGTCAAGCCTTTTCCCTAGGCCTGAATTCAAGGCCCTGCCCTGGAAAACATACTCCTTATATACATTTTAAAGATAGGATTGAACTTCCATACAGATGTTCAGCCTATATTATGTTTGGAGTGGTTATTCATTGAATTTTTTGTTTTATTCATTTATTTACCATTTATTTTATTGATTGTGATGACACCTAACTATGTTTTATATTGTTTGCATCCTATCATATAGCATCTAGATTTGTAGATGTGTTCTCAATCATGCCTGATACCCAGGACTCTCCCAGAAAAGGAAAACATGTGTCACACTCGGCTTCTTACTCCAAGGTTAAATTTTTGGCAGTGCTAGAATCTGAACTCAGGGCCATGCAGGTCTAATTCATGAATGGGTGAATGTGAGCATGGCAGCCTCTAGACAATGAAGCTGTCAGGTGGTTCACTGGTGCTGAGATCGTGCCCCAGGATTGGCCAAAACAGCAATACATGGATAGGCAGACAGTGGTATACAAATAAATATATATTGGTAAATTGGGCCATAGCCACCTATCTATGATTGAATGACATATACTACGTTCCTACCAACTCTTAGGTATTTATTATACCACAATTAAAGGAATAGTATTATTTTCATGCTTAATAAACTATTAATTGAGATCGATCAGTGTACTAGTATTATTGCATCCAATTTTAGACTCGACTGATGCACAAACTTCTCTTTCAATCGGTATTTCTATGTATAGGAATGAGTCTCTTGTGATTTCCTGCCATTGGTAGGTGTCAGGACCGGGATTTGAAGCCAGGGCCTATGTTGACATGTTGGCCTATGGCTTCCCTGATTGCATGCCAGTCTTCAGATATGGCAGGTCAGATCCACTTTGCGGCCCTGTCATTCAGACCCGGGATGGTCACCGTGCAAAAAAAAAAAAAAAAGTAAAAACCCAGCCCTTTGCAGCTTGCCACTTTTCATGCTTCCCACTTTTTTTTCTTCCTGCAAGCCCTTTGGGCCTATGATTCAAGGACTGGGTATGCGTCCCGAGGCAGCATCCAGACTAAGGTGATCTAAGCTAAGGCAGTGCTGCCATGACCTCAGTTGAAGCCCCATTGTTGGCCAAAAAAAAAAAAAAACAAAAGGAAAAAAAGAAAAAAAAATCATTTAACTAAATTAAAAAAAAAATGAAGCTCCTTGGTTTGGAATATCTGTCAGATTTCTTTCCTAGCCTGGCATTTAACTCAGGATCTTGGTAAATCTGTAGCAATGTGAGGGAATATGCGTATTTGCCACTACTGGAGTTCAAATCCCGTGTCAAGCCAAAACTAAAAAATTAAGTCACTGAGCTTGGCAGGGGGAGTAGTTTGGAGATGGGAGAGAAGGGATGTAGGGCGAAAACAAAGGAGGGGGCAACAATGCTCAATAGGAAATATACTGATGACCTTGCTCATGTAACTGTGACCCCTCTGTACAACATTTTTACAATTAAAAAAACATAGAAAAAAAAAGAAACAATGTAGTGTTCAGAGAAGCACTTTGGGAGTAAGGGAAGGACATCTGAATAGCTGTACAAAATTCTACACTGCTTTTTTTAATGTTCAGTATGTAACTGAATAAACATAACTGCTTTCATAAAAAAATTAAGTCACTATCTTGGAACCGGGCCAATATTTCTACCATTGGTGGGATTTGATCTCATCATCCAGGTAACTCTTTTGTACCATGAGTGAAGGCGAAGCTCACTGCCTAGAGGAAAAGAAATTCAGGCTAGAGTTCCCATTGACTAAATGAAGGCCCTGCAATGGAAAAGATATTTCTATACATGTGTAATATAAGACATATACTTACATATGTATGCTTATTACTATTATGATTTTTATTATTGATTTTGTATTTATTTTATTTTTATTTGATTCATTCATTTTTTGTTTATTTTATTTAGGATTATCATACACTTATATTTATTACACTTTGCACATCTATTATAAAATTATACATAGTAATTTAGGGCATTGACACATTTTTCATTAAAACTTTTTGTGTTGAAACCTGATACATAATTAATGGAGGCATTTGTCATAGTCTTCACATGTATAGAGTCTCTCTCAAGTATGAACTTTCTCTTATTTATCTTTGAACACCTTCTAATAGGGATTTCTTTAATGACTTATACTCCGGAAATTTTTCTTGAGGACAGGCAAGTTGTGGGATAAGATTGCAAGGGCGAGCCTAGAAATGTGTATTACTGGTAAAGAGCTCGCTCAACATACATGAATACTAGGGTTTGAATCTTCATTGCTACATACTCAGAAAATGTCAGAAGCCATGGAGTGGCTCAAATGTTAGAATGCTAGCCTTGAGAAAAAGAAGCCACAGGACTGTCAAAAACAATAGGCCAGATGCTGGTGGCTCAAACCTGGAACCCCAGCTTCTCAGGAATCTGAGATTTGAAGACCACAGTTCAAAGACAGCTTAGGCAAGGAAAGCCTGTTAAACTCATGTCCAATGTACCACAAAAATCCCATGTGGTGCTGTGGTTCAAGTGGTAGAGTGTTCTCCTTGAGCTGAATTGCTCAGGGACAGGGCCAAGGCTTGACACAAGACATAAAACTGGAAAAAAGTAAGGGTTAATCAAAGTACTTTTACTATTTGCTAATTAGGAGTACATTCCCTGGAAAATGAACACTAATGTACAGCAGAATTGGAGTCAGAGCTTAAGGTTCAAGTGTAGCAGATCCACATGCCCAGCCTCTCAGACTCTAGCATTATAACCTTGTGTGCTAAAGGGATCTGAAAGGTCCAATGTTGAAAGGCTTAATATTCTCCCCAAGCCCTTTGTGATAAGCAGTTGACTTGTATTGTCAATCGCATTACAGTTCTGAACCTAGCAGAGCACCTGTAGCTCAGGCCTATCACCTTAGCTCAGGAGGCTGATGTCTGAGGAAAACTGGGTAAAGCCAGCCAGGGCAGGAAAGTCTATGACACTCTGACTTCCACTTCTGAAAGGTCATATGTTCAACAGCTTGTTATGTTTCCCTTGGTGATGAGAAGTTACTTGCACTCGAAATGTTCTTAAGAGTTCTTGTGCTATAGAAGAAGGAAAGAAACATCATTGACCCATCCAAGGTTCAAATGAAGTTCTCTGGAGTCAATCCCTAGCCCTGTTAGCCGAAAGAACTCCAGTGTAACACTCTATTTGAAGGACAGAAAACAGTTTCAAAAGCCAAGCTATGTGCAGAGACCTAGGCCTGCAAGATTAGGAGGCAGAATGTACACACTCAACAGGAAGTGAGCTGCAAGACCACCTCATTCATTCCAGGCACAGCCAGCAATGAGAGGAAAACTGAAACATTTGTTAGAGTTACACCAGTGTCAGGCTTTTCACAACCTCTTCAAACAATTACTAACCTTCCTCCCTCAGGTGAAGGGAGCCTCAGGCTATCTTTAGGTTACCAATAGTCAGTTTAGTGGGGGAGAGGGGAGGAACATAGTAGAAAAACCCTGCTCTCTTTTCTTAAGGAGTGGGTTTTTGATTCTCCCTCTGTCAGGTTTGAAGGCCCTTCTATCTCTGCCAGTCCATTCTCCTTACTTTCTTCTCCACATCATTACTGCAAATCCCCAGTCCAAGGAGAGTCAGGGCCGTTTCTCTTCTGTTTCCAAGCATCTGAGTTAGAGCCTGGCTTTGCCTTCTTGGCTCTGGGGCCTTCAGCTGCCTTAGAAGTGGGAAAGAGACAGTCTTCCTGCTCTGTGTTCGTGTGAAGGTGATGCTGGTGGCCTGGCACATTGCAAAAGGCCTCATGACTGGGAATTGTTCCCTTATTTCATCCTGACATCCAAGACGAGATTCATGTATCATTTTTTATCTATCTATCTATCTATCTATCTATCTATCTATCTATCTATCTATCTATCTATCTATCTATCTATCTATCTATCTATCTATCTATCTATCTATCTATCTATCTATCATCTATCTACCTAGCTAGCTAGCTAGCTAACTCTTTGACATTCCTTGGGTTGAACTCAAAGCCAGGGCACTGTTTCTAGCACTCTACTACTTGAGCCACAGCACCAATTCTGGCTTTTTCTATGTATGTGGTACTGAAGAATAGAACCCAGGGCTTCTTGCATACTAGGCAAGGACTCTCTCACTAATCCACATTCCCAGCTTGCACATTTTTTTTTCTTAATGGTAGTTTTTACATAAGTATGCTACAGTTTGTGTCCCCACATGTAATTTTCTGAATACTGGTTATTTCTATAAGCCCTGATCTTCTCTTCCCCTGCCTGATTTGTGGATGTTTCTGCATTGGCCTCATAATAAAATGTAAGTAAAGGCTGCTGAGAGCTTCAATGTGCATAATATAAGAACATAGGCCTGGAACCCTGGAAGAGCAAAGCGATGGGGCTGAAATGAAGAGAATGATGCAGTAAGCGCAACAAGCACATCTGAAAAATAAATCAGCATATAAAAGCAGAAGCATTGCATACGGTCTGTTTGCATGCAGGGAAGTAATATACACAAGTAAGTAAATAGAGCACTGATACATAAACTTGGCCTTCTCTTTTTGAATTTTATCTTGTGGATATCCCATGGCTTAAACTCAGTGCACGATGCGTTCCTCAGCTGTTTTGGACAAGGGTGAGGCACTACCACGGCCATAGCTCCATTCCCAGCCATCTGGTCATTAATTGGACATAAGCAACTCCCAGGCTTTCATGCCTGGTCTGGCCTGTATCTCCTGGTAGGCTTTCTCTCCCAAAACTGGAGCTCTACCCTCTAGGCCCCACTGCTCCACATCTGGTTTTCTGGTGCTTTATTGAAGACCAGAGTCTCACAGACTTTCCTGCTAAGACTGGCTTTGAAAGGTGATCTCCTGAGGAGGTTTCATGTAGCTTTCCTCAGCTAGGAGCCGCTCCACACAAACTTTTAGTCTAAATCTTGAGAGCTACTAGAGAACAAAGAAACATGAAGATGCTTCTACTGTGTTGTAGACACTTAAGTTTGGAGACACAAAACACTCATAATTATTACATCACTTTAAAGGCAAAAGGAGCAATGCAGACAGTACGAGGATCGCTCCAGCTTTCAGTCCTCTCATCCTCTTACACTAAATTCACTGCAGCTCAATGCTAAGTGACAGAATTGGCATGTCCTGTGGACATTTACTCTTCAATCTTGTGACACTCATTACTCACTTTTGGCTTCAAACCTGTGACCAGAGGGGAAAATGAGAGAGAAAATCCTTCTCAGAGAAAGCAACTATAAAGAACATTGGGTAGTCCCTTATAAGTTCAAACCATTGGAATGACCCGCTAAGAAGACAGATTGTCCAGATTAAAAATGAAGAAGAAAAGAAAGAAGGTGCCAGTGGCTGCTGATTGTAATCCCAGAATCTCAGGAGGCTAAGATTAGAGAATCTGAATTTGAATCCAGGAGGCCTAAGAAAGTCCTTGACACTGTTATTTCTAAAAGATCACAGAAAAACCCAGAAGTGGGCTTTGACTCAAGCTTAATGCACTACACTTGAGT
The DNA here is from genome assembly GCF_024711535.1 of Dipodomys merriami. Classification (NCBI taxonomy): domain Eukaryota; kingdom Metazoa; phylum Chordata; class Mammalia; order Rodentia; family Heteromyidae; genus Dipodomys; species Dipodomys merriami. The sequence goes on from NW_027202852.1 coordinate 98,285, forward strand.
AAAGGGAGCTCAGGGACAATTCCCAGGCTCATAGTTCAACCCCAGTACCAGCTCCTTCAAAAAGAGCCTGTACCTCCATGTCCTTGTCTATGTATGGATGTATTCCTACAGGTGAAGCTCCAGAGTAGCTATGATGGATGGCACCAAGCTAGGAAATTTGTATTCAATTCTATGAGCTCATAACACAGAGAATGCTTTTATGAAATTGCATGTTCCAGGGCTCCCCTTACTTCTCCAGTGTAGCCTGAAGGTTGCTCTGCATCCCAGGCCTGCTGGAAGATGTCTCTCTCGTTGTCTAGAAAGGCAGACAAAAGGCCTCAATCCTGTACATCTGTGTAACAAGCAACTCCATCTGGGCCACTTAGTGAGGAGGAGTGTGAGCAGGCTCTGAAAGCCAGGAGAAAAAGGCCTATTTGTACCCCGAGTGATCTCTCTCCCCAGTGCTCTGTTTTGACAGGAAACCTTCATTTGTGCCACCTCCCATGGCAGGCCAAGTTCTGTGCACTTATCCTGCCTTTGTGAGACTATATTCCGGTATTCAGAAACAGTGCTCCATATAATTCAGGAGTCCTTCTGGCAGACAATTAGGGAACTGAACGTAATTAAATGATTCATTGCCTGCAATGATGGGCCTATGATGCCTCTCATAGGTTTCCAGAAGCTTCGGAAATCCAAGAACATGTCAGATATCACAAAGTTTCCTGTCATCTATGGCTGGTGAAGCTCATCAGGTTTTGAAACCTTTGACCTCTCCTAGTTGGGCACAGAGTGACTAGGTTTTGGTGTTGAATACAGGGCCTGGATGCTGACCATGAGCTCAGAGCACAAGTCTACTGCCTTACCATTTTGTGTCACAGCTTCACTTCTACTTTCTGTGTGTGTGTGTGTGTGTGTGTGTGTGTGTGTGTGTGTGTGTGTGTGTGAGCAAGCGTGCATGTGAATGTGTGTGCATACCTAATTCTGGATCTTGAACTCAGGACGTGAGCACTGTATCTAGTTTCTCATGTACAAGGATTGCCCTCTCCTACTTGAACCACAGAGCCACTGCAGGCTTTTTCTTAGTGACATGGTCCTGAGAAATCAAACCCAGGGTTTCATTTATGCAAAGCACTCTACCCCTAAGGCACATTCCCAGCCTTCTACTTCAGGTTTGATAGTCTTTTTTTTGTTAGTCTTTTTTGTTGTTGTCAGTTGTAAGAGTTGAAGTCTAGGCCTGGGTGCTGTCCCTGAGCATTTCAGCTTTAATCTTGTGCTCTACCACTTGAGCCACTGGTTTTCTGGTGGTCCATTGGAGCTAAGTGTCTCCAGGGCTTTCATGCCCAGGCTAGCTTTGAACCATGATCCACAGATCTCATACTACTGAGTAGCTAGGATGACCAGCATGAGCCACAACCACCCAGCTTCCACTTCAGGTTTCTTTGTGGTGAATTGGAGATAATAGTCTCATGGTACCTTTTATGTCTGGGATAGTTTGGAACCCAGATCCTCAGATCTCACCTTCCTGAGAAGGCAAGATGACAGACCTCAGCTATAGAACCCTAGGCTGTGACTCTCTGCTGCAAGGAGGTCCTTGGCTCCACGTGGTGGAGTACTGGCTATGAAGCCAAGAGGTAAGTATCAGCGCCTAGGCCTTGAGTTCAAGGTTGATGACTGAGGAAAAAAAAAGTAATTGTTTGCTGTAGACAACTCACTAGTCTTCAGTAATACATAATTTTGTCCCTGCCATAGGGGCATATCTGAGCCTCAATATCCTTGTCTGCATAATCATCAAAGTTGTGGAGGTATTACAAGGGCAAGATGAAAGCATGCACACTTTGAAGGACAAAACACATAACACTCTTTACAGGATTCAGCACACAGCATCCAATGAAAGACTCAGCACCCAGCACCCAATGCAGGATTCAGAACACTGCACCCTGTGAATGACTCAGTACATGGCATCCTGAGCAGGACTCAGCACACAGTACGGCATGAATGAACCAGCACCTCAGGAAGGACTCATTACATAGCTGTTTCCCACAAGCTGTCATTAGTATTAGGGTGTTTTCATCAGTATCACCATTCTTTCAGAAACACATTACAAACTACACAAAGTTCACATCTAATGATTCAGATTGGTGGGGGTTTTTTTTGGGGGGGTTGAGTCAGCCACAGGGATTGCACTAAAATGATGGGGTACTGTCTTAAGAACTTTTGCTTGAGCCACAGCACAGAGTTTCACAGACATTCTGCTAAGGCTGGGTTTTAAACCCATCAGTATCAGATCTCAGCCCCTGAGTGTCTTGGATGACAGGGTTGAGCAAGCCAGCAGCATGTGGTTCTGTGGAGCTGGGTTGCATTAGTATACCTCTGGCTAAGTCAGGTTAGATGGCAGCTGTCTGCACCAGACTACTGGCTTGCTCTGTGATGAGGTATTTGAAGTCCTATCCTAATAAAGTTGCAGTCACAACATTCAATCTTCATTTGGTGCCAGTTCTGGATCTTGAGTAAGGGTCTAGACACAGTCCCTATGCTTTTATGCTCAAAGCTAGTGATCGACTGCTTGACTGACAGCACAACTTCTGGATTTTTATGTGCATGTGGTAGTGAGACTTTGTATGTACAAGCCATCACTATACAACTGAGCCCCAGGAGTGACAAGTGTATAAACAGATAAATGTGCAGATTGGCATATATATATATATATATATATATATTTATATTTATATATGTATGTATGTATGTATAAAACAAGAGAAAGTTGTCTGCACATTATGAAATTACATATATTATATTACTAGCAATTATTGACAAATTATTTCTTCAAACTTTAAGTATCAGGGTTGAATATATAATAAAGTATTAATTGAAAATTACTCAGTGTAGTATAATTGTTGGGTATAATTTTATAGTATACTCATACACTAACTACTAATTTAATTGTTACTTTTTTAACATTCCATTTGTATGGCTGTATATGGAATGTGTTTCTTAGAATCTCCTACCAATCATTAGTGGCAGTCCTGGGATTCGACCCCCAGGACTAAGTTGAAGTTTCGGTATGGCTTCCCTAATAGCCAGACAAACATCAGCAAGCAAGGTCATGTACACGTTCTGGGACTTTTTGTTAGACCCAGGATGGTCACAATGCAAAGAGGAAAAAATGTAAAAGCATATTCTTGAACTTTTCCATTTTATCCTCCTCCTTTTTATTTTTTATTTTTTTGCCAACCCCTAGATTTGAACTTGGGCCCTAAGATCCAAGGGTCAGCTGTGACAGAGATGCCAAGACCTGAGTTCAAGCCCCGTGCTTGTCCAAAGGAAAAAAAAAGGTCATGGCTTGGAATTTGCACCACTTTTCTGGCAGGCCTGGGATTTGAATTCTGGGTCTTGGTAACTCTATGTCACTGTGGTTGAAGGGGAAGCTCACAGTCCTTGAAGACAAGAAATTTAGACCAGCACCCAGGGCCTGAATTGAAGTCCCACCAGTAGAAAAGCTAATATTCATATATAAGATTTATTTACATGGGTTTAGTGATTATGACATTTATTAGACTTATTTATTTAGTATTATTACACACATAACATTTGGTGATTTCATTCTCTTTCAAATGTGGGGTGGGTTGATATCAGAAATAGATTGTGACCACATAACCATTATGACATCACAATACCTTGATGACACCACATTGTCATTATGATATCAGTAACCCACTGTTACATCACAAAACTCTCCTATCCTCATAAAGGTTTTGACATGCTGCCAGTGTGATCTCTGGCTTCTCTGAGCTCATTAATTGTTTAACTCATAATACTTCAGTTATGACGTGATATCAGAAATTCACTGTGACATCATGATCACTGTGACATCACACTGCCAGATGTCATGATCACTGAGTCACATTGCGACATCACAAACCAGTTAATACTCATTACACTTGTGCCAACATATGCCTTTGGATACATCATTATCCCTTGTGAACTCATTTATTCATTGTCAATTAGATACCTGGCATGAGATTGTCACATCACTATCCCATTGTGAAATCACAAATCTATGTGACCTCATCACCTGCATGGCATTGCCAACTATTTGTGACTTCAAAACAATACTATTTCATGTAATGGTAACATCATCACATTGCTAATGGGTTAACTCTGTCCCATTACATTTTCACCAATCTATTATATCCTCATAATATTTTACAAAATTCATGGCCTTTCTGACTTCTATTTCCTTATTTGAACTCGCATCTTCATTGTGATCTAGTAGAATGAAATTAGACATGTTATGGTGATATTACAAATTAATTGTGAGATCATTATCCAAGTGTGACCTTATAAACACTGTGACATCACATACCCATTGTGACATCACATTACCACTGTGATATTATGATCACCTTGTGACATCGCAAACCTGTTGTGACCTCTTAGGAACTTTGAAAAAACACATGGTGTTTATGACATCACAGTCCCTTGGGTCACTATATCCTCATTGAGAACAAAGGACAACTGACATCAGAAATGCCATTGTACCATTACAAATGTTTTGTGACATCATTTGCAGAGTGAGATCACATTGTTGTTAGGACAACATCAGCCCATTGTGACATCCAAAAATGACGACATCATAGCATTATGACATAACATTTTCATTGTGAGATTATAGAGACAATGTGATTTCCTATTCTGTGATTTCATTCTATCTCAAATGTGGCATTTAGTTTGATTTCTGAAAGCCATTGTGACCACATCACCATTGTGACATTACAATGTTTTTGTGACCTCATATTGACATTGTGATATTATTATTGTAATGTAAAATCATAAACTTGTCTTGTCCTCATAAATCTTGTAACAAGCGACTACCTTGACCTGGGTTGGATGCCCAGAGCTAAATGCAGCCACAACCATGAACCCTCAGAACTCCAAAGAGCAACCGAGCCATTTGTTAACAGGTCTGCAAACAAACAACCCCAAAAATAATGATCTCCAAAGCTCCACACTTCAAAGGACAAGGTTTTTTCCTTTCTCTTCATCCTCCTTCTCTACAGACCTGTCCTGCATTACAGGTCTTTTCTTTTTCCTTCCACCATTCCCTTCTCTTCAGGGTGCTCTACTCTTGCAGACCTGCCTGCCCTATCCAGGTGGCCAGCTGCCATCCTTCACCTCCTGCTCTCCCTCAATTTCCTCTCCTCCCAGGTCTTTACCCTCCTGCAGTCTCATCACATCTTTCCTTCCAGGCCTTTCCCCTTTTTCTCTCCCCTTCTGTTGCTCTGAACATGAAGCCTATATATATATGCTGTACCCTTTCCCCACTGGAATATGTTTCCTGCATAACAGTTTTCAATCATGACTTCCCAAATGTCCATGCCCAATCACTTATTTGCAGCTCACCATGTGGGGCTTGATATCCTATCTCCAGCAGCATGTCCTGCCCCCTCCAGCAGCATACACCGCACTCTCCGGTGGTCCAGAAGAAGAGGCCATGATGACTACCTGGTCCCGTGGATTTTAGGGGCACTGCTGGTTATTAGAGTGTCCTCATGGTGATCAGGTAGCAATTGAAATTGGACAAATAATTGTGATATTACAAACTCATGACATAACTAACCCATTGTGACCTCATCACCACCGTGACATCACAAACCCATTGTGACATTACATTGCTGTTTTGACACCAGGATCACACTGAGACATCCCAAATCTATTATGACCTCTTATATCCTTTGAAAAAATATATAGCTTTGTGACATCATATTCCCTTTGTGTAGTCAAATCCCCACTGTGAAATACTGACAATTGAAAATCAGACATGACATTTTAACATAAAAAGTTTGTGAGTTCATCACAATTGTGACATCTCATTATCATTTTGGCACCATCTGCTCATTGTGAAATCACAAAACTAAAATGATATGATAGATTTAAAACTTCACATTGTCATTGTGACATCATAGACACATTATGAATGCCTTTTCTGTGATTTCATTCTATTTAAAATGTGGCCTGTAGGTTGATATAGATAATTCGATAACTCATAAGCGTTATGACATCACAATCCCTTTGTACATCACGTTGCCATTGTGATATCACTAACCCACCGTGACATCACAAACCTATCCTGTCATCATAACTTTTGTGACATGCTGCAATTCTAATACCTTAGGCTTTTTTGTCCTCATAATCTGTTGTCAACTTCATTAGACTTCACATCTGACATTTGATATTACAAATCCCCAGTGACATCATGACCATGGTGATATCTCACTGCCAAATTTCATAACAATTGTTTCAAATTCTGACATCACAAACCTTTTTGGATTTCAATGTATTTGTGACAACACATACTTTTGGAGAAACCACAGTCCCTTGTGAACTCATATACTTATTGTATGTTAAAGACAATTCGGAACCATCATGTCATTGTGACATGCCCAACACATTGTGACATCACCAATCTTTTGTGACCTCATAACCAATGTAGCATCATCAATTAATTGTCACAACAACACAATATTTTGACATGATGTATTGAGTTGACATTGCCATGGTGACATCATAACATTTTTAAAAATTTATGTACATTAGGACATGAAGCTCCTTCTGCGAACTTGTATGCACATTGTTACTTGCAATTGAAATTGGACATATGTTTGAGATATTACAAAATCATTATGACATCAAAAACCCATTGTGACCTCATCACAACTGTGTATCATAAAGTTATCATGACCCGTACCTTTGAAAATACATCTGGCATTTGTGACATCACAGTCCCTTTGTGTACCCATATCCTCAATGTGAACACATGACAATTGAATTCATACATGCCATTGTAACATCACAAACCCTTTGTGACCCCATCAGCAGTGTGACACCATTACCTCCTTGCTCCATCATCAATTTACAATGACCTTATAGCATTATGACATTATATTGTCATTGTGATGTTATAGACACCTAGTAAATGCCTATTTTCTTAGTTCATTCTGTTTCAAATGTGGCATGAGGGTTGATATCAGAAAAACACTGTGATCTCATAAACATATGGCATCACAACCACTTTGTGACATCACAGTGCCATGGTGATTTCATTAACACACTGTGACATCACAAACTTGCCCTTTCCTCATAAGTCTTGTGATGTGCTGTAATTGAGATGTCTTAGGATTTTTATGAGCTTGTAATCTGTTTTCAACTTAACATTATTTCAGATATTGTAGTAGGAAGACCCCTACTCAGGCAGGCAAGCCTACCTAGTCGTCAGGAGTGACAGAGCCCACTGCAACAAAGTTGTTATTAAAGAAGCAACTTTATTGAGAAGGTTCCTACACTGAACGGCCATGGCTGCAGCACAGGCCTGGGAACTGATACTGCGACCCCGAGCGGCCCATGTACTTAGGTTTTTAAAGGCAAAAATCACAAGGTCAATCCTGGTCATGCAGGTGACCAATGAGATTGTCACACACCCAAAAGATTGCACAGTCATACCAGACCACACGCAGGTGGCCAATGAGGTTACACTTTGTCACATAATGGCTATTTAAACCAGCCTATCACTTTTGGTTTAAATGACTCACGAATTCAATGGTAAGGCAGAGCAACGGTAAGCATACACTAAGGAGGAGTTTAATGGAGTTTAACATGAACACTTGAAAAAGGCGGAGTTTATGGTAAGCTCTTGATGTTGCCAGTATTGGCCAGATTACTGGCTCTCTGTTTAATTGATCAGTCCTTAACAGAACAATGAAGGTGTTTTAAGTTGTTAAGGGGAGGGGAACCTAGAGGCATTCTTTTCATTCCAAGAAGTGGGCTGGTTGGAGCCAAGGTCGAGTTAACCTTGTTTAGTTTTTTGTTTTTCATAAAATCCCTAAAACAAAAGCAAAGCCTATAAAGAAGCTGTACCAGCTCGAGTCTCCTCTCAGGGCCTAGTTCATTATAATATTTGATATCAGAAATCCACTGTGACATCATGACCATTGTGACATCATACTGACAGATATCATGCACATTGTGTCCCACTGTGATCTCATAATCCTCCTAGGACTTCATCGCTTTTGTGATAACAAATGCCTTTGGAAAGACCACAGTCCTTTTGTACCTAGCAGAGAAGATGGGGAAGTGCTATGTCATAGAAGATGAGGCCTAGAAAAGTGAACAAGAAAATATCAGGCTCAAGAAAGAGTTAAAGGACCACATGCTCTGATAGAGAATGCCGGGGAAAGGGAAAGAGCATTAGGAAGGAAAACAGAAGAGCTAAACAAACAGTTTAATCTGTCACAAAAATACACTGAAGTGGAAAAGTAGAAATAAAAACTACTGGAGTAAAAGGACAAAAAGACTGCTGAGATCTTCACCATAAATTTTATGCAGAAGCATTGTGTCCCAATGGAACAGGTGGAGGTGGAAAAAATACCTCTCAATAGCACCTTTGTGAACTTAAGGAAGGAGCTGAAGAGCACACAAAGATGTTGTGAGAAGGAGCAGCAGTTGTCCAGTCAAAGCAACTCTCCTGTGACCCTGCCAAAACACTTGCAGGTTAAGGAGCACATTGAGAAGGAGAGTGGGATCATGAATGCAAGTTTGAGAGAAAAGGTAGAGAATAAGTCTCCAAGGTTCAGAATACTACACAGGAGTTAATGAAACTAGAGACCCTAAGATAAAGGGAAACATCTGAGCTAATCAGGTAGCTTGGGAGACAACTCTAAAACCAGAGTGGTCTCTAGAGCTACTAGTCATTAAGATTAAAGGAAGAAGCAAAAACAGTGGTAATAAGGGTGCAAATGTTGACACTGGACTTGGGAAAAATGCACACAGGCTCAAGCATTCTATCAGTTTATGTGTAGATATTTGTACCCTGGTAAATTGCCCCAGGCCACTGCCGGAAACTGTTCTGAAAATCAGTGGGGCCTTAGCGTGACAATACTTTGTAATGTGTGTAGGTAATTTCCAACAGGTAAATGCTGAAAAGCTGGAACTTATGGAAAGAATTCATATGTGAGGAACCTCAGATGGTGAATTTGGGGAAGTGGACTTCACAGAGGTAAAGCTGGAAAGTATGAGTATAGGTATCTCTCAGTAATAGTGGACAGTTTCTCAGGCTGAGCTGAGGCATGTAATAATTCCTTTATTTGGCTTACCCTTAGCTTTGGGGTCCAAAGATGGCCTTGCAATCATGGCCCAAGTTCTCAATTATTAAGTAACGCTCTAGGAATAAATTGGAAGTTAAAATCCATTTATAGAACTCAGAATTCAAGGCATTAGAATGAATATGATCTCAAAGGAAGCTAACTAAATTAAATACAGATACTGTCCATGGCTAGGTGAGCCTCCTGCACTTTGCTCTCCTTTAAGCAAGATGTAGTCATTATGTTAAAGGATTTAATCCCTTTGAAGTACTTTAGGGTAGACCATCACATTTGGTTCCTAAATTTGGGAAGACTATGTTAACAGAAATGTCTAACTACAATCTGCAGGCTTTGTAACATATTCTTTTATGTACCTATCCTTTGGTAACCAAGGCCCACCGGTCACCTAAGAAAAACTCCACCTGAAGGGGAGGGGCCAAATGGCAATAGAACAGCAGGGAAACACCACAGCTCTCCCCAACCAAATACAGAGTTTGAGTTTCAGTGCTCCGTTTCTCCAAGTGACACACAAAAAAGTCGATTACTGAGAGATACAGGAAGTGAAAAAAGAAAAGGGAGAAACCCACATGGACAGTAAAGTCGGAAGACCCTTACCCCACCCCTTGTTGTTGATGGGGCTCCAAGCTGAGCAGCTTAAGTGGCAGGCTTCTTGCAGGTCTGCTTAAGTGGCCCGGCTCTGGACCTTCCGAGGTCCACACACCCACAAATATCCCAAGGCTCCCAGAAGACTCCAAAAGAGACAGTGCCAACCCAAAGAATACAAACAGAAATCTCAGAAGGCAGAGAAACCATGAAGACTCCCCGCTCCCTCCCAGGCATGGCGCCTCTGCATGGCTGGTGCAAGCAGCCCAAAATAGTCTGGAGCAGCAGCTGTCAGCAGTGGCAAACGACCCTAGACTTGCAGCATGGTATCTATGTCCTGCTGGTGTAAACAGCCTAGCCTAACCTGGATCACCAGAAGCAGCTGGCAGTAGTGGCAAACCACCCAGACTCTGGGCACAATGCCTCTTGGTCCTAGCCCACAGGAGCAGCCCAGACCAGCCCTGGGTGGCAGCCGTACCTGGGGTGGGGACAGCTGCAGTGAACAACTCCAGACCCATGGCGGTTTGTGCCTCTCCATACTGGCCCAAATAAGCAGCCCAACCCAGCCTGAGGCAACAACACCAGTTAACACCTGACTCATGGTGGGGTGGAGGGCCTCTCCATACAGGCTTGCATAAGCAGCCCAGGCTAGCCCATGGTGGCAAAGGTGGTGAACTACCCCAGACATGAGGCAAGGTGTGGTGCTGAGCAAGCCCAGAAAAGCATCATGAACTTTCCTGCCTGGGCTGGCTTTGAATCTGAATACACAGATCTGAGCCTCCTGACTAGCTAGAATTACAGACATTCACACTAGCAGATTCTTATTCTTGCCAACCCCCTAACTTTTTCTACAATAGATCATTTCTTACTTCATACAAGGAATTTAAACAAATAAAAGAGGATCAACATAATACCCTGTATTCAACCTGACCGTAGTGGAATCAAACTAGTTCTCAAACACAAGGCATAAATTAGGTAAAACTTAAAACACATGGATTAAACAGCACTCAGTTGAACAATACATGGGTCACAGAAGAAATTAAAGAAGAAATTAAAAAGTTCCTACAATTCAATGAAAATAAAGATACATCACAAAGAAACCAATAGGACCCATTGATATCAGTCCTGAGGGGCAAATTTATTGGTCTCAGTGCACATATCAAGAAAATAGAGACCAAGTAAACCATCTTATGATGCAACCAAAACTGCTATGGAAACAAGAAAAAATTGAACCTAAAGTTGCTAGACAGAAAGAGATAACTAAAATAAGAGTTGAAATTAATGAGATAGAGTCTTAGAAAATTATAAATAAAATTAATAAAACGAAAAGCTGTTTTTAGGAAAAAATCAATAAAACTGATGGACCACTGGCAAGAGTACCTAACAAAATAAGAGAGGAGACCCAAATCAATAATATCAGAGATACCACAGGACAAACTACAACAAACATACAAGACATCCAAACAATCATAAAAAAATAGTTCCAGAATCTACTCGCAAAGAAGGAAAACCAAGCAGAGATGGAATTTCTATAGAAATACAAATGACTAATTCCCCCTCTCCTTTTCACCAATGCTTCTCCACCATGTATGGTGGGGGCAGCATTTCGGTAAATAAACGTCTTTTCCTGCCTTAATAGTGTGATATTCTCTTCATACGCTACCGAATAAAACCTGCCTATTTAGTATATTACATATGGGGCTATGACTCAGATTGGGTTTTTGAGTTGGAAATGTTAGAATTTCTAACCACCCTTTTCTGCGAACCATACTGCCTTGAGACACCAAGCAAGACTTTTCACCAATACCATTGCTAGCATTCACATCCACGTCCATACCACTTCTCTACTCTGGTGAGTGAAACTACTCTCTATGGCTTTCTGTTGCTCAATCTCTTTTCAGATGTGGCACCACAGCCGAGAGCTCCTATGGCCTTTAGCTTAAAGGCTGGTCACCTCCGAAACAGAGGATGCTTGGTTTTGGGGGCTTGTCCATTTCTCTCTAGTGGGCTCTGAGAGAAGTCAGGAGGCTGCTTCTGCCAGGTCGTCTCTCCTTCACTCACCAGACTGACTCTCCTACACATTTAATGTGGTGTTGGGAGTCATGCCTGAGCTGTGAAATCCCTCTGAAATGCATCTTGTGTTCGCTGGGTAGCAGAGCACCTAATATTTTTATGCTGTTCTCAGATTTAGACAATTTTTGCAGTTGCAATGGTACATGGTCAGAAGTCTGTTTACTATCAGGCTCTCTTTTCTCTCTGCTATTCATGTCCAACGTTCTATATCTCTCCCTTTCATTTCTACAACTATTTGTATTGTGCTCTGAAGAGTGCAATATGGGTTGGGTCCAGGGGATCCCCTCTAGGTTCCCTCTAAAAGGCTAGCCAAACTAGGATTGATTTTTTGTTCAAGCCTTCTTTGCATTTTTAAAAGAAATTTGCCATCTTGAATTCACCATCTTGGCCAAATGGTGGGTTAAGGGTTTAGCCCCCACCAATCCTTACCCTTCCACCAACTTACTTCTCCTCCATCCATCTATTCAAATGTGCCTTTCTAACAAGTTGTTCTTTTCACAGACCCTGCTAACTGAGGCCTAACCACCTGATGTGCTTTGTTAACAAAAATGTCTAAACATTGTTGTCAAAAATTTTAGATTTTGAGTTTTCCCTTTTTTGTTTTGTGTTGTGTAGTCTAGAACTGACTACGTGATTCTCAAATATTGGCATATCTGTGCTAAGATCCTCCAATCTAACAATTTTGTCATTGCATAATATTTGGTCTATTCTTGATAAGAACCAGGTAAGCTCTACTTATTCTATTTGAACTCCTTGTTGCATTAATTGGAAATAACAAAGGGCTATCATTGCAAAGATTGCAGTTCAAAGCCAGCTTGAGCTGAAAAATCCCTAAGACTCCATCTCCCAACTAACCTGCAAAGTGCCAGTCTGGAAGCATGGCTCGAGCCTCTTATCTCGAACCAGCAAACACAGCAAGTGTTAATATAACTCAAAGTGGTAGAGTGCTAGCCTTCAGCAGAAGTGTTCAGGGATAGTGCCCAGGCCTTGAGTTCAAACCTCCTTGAATACCAACTTGGACAAACCATCCCAGCAACCAGCACCTAGACTCAGCCAGTCTGGGGAACAAAGGAACATGAAGAGGAGTAAGAGGAGATGATATCACATTAACCACTTTGTGCCTGCCCTTTCAAAATTAACCAGAATCAGGAGGTCAATAGAAGAACAAAGACTGCCCATCTAATGTCCATACCTGTCTACCTTTCAACTGGACAGGAATTTATATTCTTGCCTTTGTCACTTTTCTTCTTCTCTATGTAGTTGCCAGATATCAGAAGTAGCTAGGGATATTTCTACCAACATTTTCAGCCCCAAGTCCATCCTTTTGCCATTTATTTGCTCTCTAGCAATTTTTTTCAGTCCCTCAATGCCTCATGAGACTTCTCCATACTACGTCCAAGAGACTTGCCTCCTCCAGACTTCATCTAAGGACTCATTGCCCAAGTGACAGCTGTTGCCTGCTGCATTCTCCCAGAGGGGATCACGTCTCAGCTTTTAATACCTACTGTTGACACCCCTTGCAAACAGGAAGGAGCCAGAGAGAATCTTAGCCCTTTTTCATAATTATCAAAAGGATGGAAAATAAGGTCAGAACAGGGACATCTCCCTTCTTCTTGGCTAAGTTTCTGCCCAATATCTTTTACATAGGTAACTGGCAGACCTGGAAGCAGTCACCTTTCACTCCTGCTAGGTCACATCCTGGGCCACCTCTGGTCACCAGCCTCCCATCTTAGCTTAAGAGAGTCTCAGACCCTGAGGTCACATCCAGATCCATTGTGGCCATACTTTTTCACCACCTGGCCACATCTCATCCTGTCCCTGGCCTAGATAATTCCTGGCCCAAAGGTGGGTCCCCCCTTTCTTTTTCAGCCAGTTTCTCCACCATGCATGGTGTGGGCAGCAGTTCAGTAAATAAAATTATTTTCCTGCCTGAAAAATAAAGGAAATACAAATTGCCCAAACAGAACCAAGAAGAAATAAATCAATTAAACAAATCAATATCTTACAATGAGATAAGTAGAAGTAATCAGAAATCTTCCAACAAGAAAAGCCCAGGAACTGATGGATTCACTACAGAATTCTATACGACCTTTAAAGAGGAACTAATACCTACAAGCCTCAAGCTCTTCAGAGAAATAGAAACAGATGAAGGAATTCCAAACTCATTCTATGAAGCCAATATCACATTCATCCCCAAACCAGACATAGACCCAACCAAAAAAAAAAACTACATACCAATCTGTTTGATTAAGACAGATACAAAGCTCCTCAATAAAATTGCAGCCAACAGAATCCAGAAATATGTATAAAAAATCATACAATATGACCAAGTAGGCTTCGTCCCAGAGATGCAGGGATGGTTTAACATATGTGAGTCAATAAATGGAATCCATCACATCAACAGATACAAGGTCAAGAACCACATGATTATCTCCATTGATGTAGGAAAAGCTTTTGATAAAATTCAGCACTCATTCATGGTAAAAGCTCTGGAAAAATATGAATGGAACTAACACTTCATAAGATAATAAAAGCCTTACATGGCATATCAAAGGCCAATATTATACTTAATGGGGAAAAACTACAACGAATTCCCCTAAAAACAGGAACAAGACAATGATGCCCACTCTATCCACTCTTCTTCAATATAGTTCTGGAATTCTTAGCCGGAGCAATAAAGCAAGGAAAAGATATTAAAGAGATCTACATAGGATAAGAAGCAGATAATCATCTCTTTTTTTCAGATGGCATTATTTTATAAATTAACGATCCCTAAAGCTCCATCCCCAAACTTTTAGAGCTTATAAAGCAATTTAGCAAAGTAGCAGGATACAAAATTAACCCACAAAAATCAGTCGCCTTTCTGTACAGCAACAATGTACAAGTAGAAAGGGAAATCAAGGAAAACAACCCCATTTGCAATAACCTTTAAAAAAGTAAACTTGGAAAAAATTATATTAAGTGAAGTAAGCCAGGCCCAAAGAAACATAGGTCCCATGTTTTCCCTTATTTGTAATATCTAGTATATGTATGAGTCAAGCGGAAAAGGTCAGATAATGTGATGTCAGGAAAATGAACCCTTAGATGTGTACTTTAATGTTTTTTTCTTTCATGCATGTGTTTCTAACACATTTATAAGATTATCTCTTTGTTGCTTTGTATATCCCTCCCCCACAGTATAACCCCTGCTTTCACTATATTTGATGTCAGTATAACTTGTGGAGGAGATGGGGAAAAACCAGTTGTTTAAGGATACAGGTGGACCTGTTGCAACAATGAGAAGTACAAGTTGCCATGTGCAAAACTAGCTTTACAACGTCAGTGGGGGGGGAAGGAGAAGGATTGGGATGGGGGGGAGGGGGGAGGCTGGGAAGGGATGTGAAGGGTAAACAAAGGAGGAGGCTGCAATGCTTGGTAAGAAATGTATGCTTTATCCTGCCCACGTAATTGTAACTCCTCTGTACAGTATGTTCACAAATAAAATAAAATAAAACTTAAAAAAAAGAACTATAAAAAAAGTATCTAGGAATTAACCTAACCAAAGATGTAAAGGGTCTATTTCATGAAAACTATAAAAGCCTAAAAAAGGAATCATAAATATTACCAGGAAATGGAAAGAAATGGGAAAATTATTTATCAGCAATATATCAGACAATGGTCTAATATCCATTATATATGGTGAACTCAAGAAACTAACCCTTCACAAACCTAGCAAACCAATCTTGAAATGGTCAAGGGAGCTAAAGAGATACTTCTCAGAAGAAGAGATAAAAATTGCAAAGAAACCCATGAGGAAATGTTCATCATCCCTGGCTCTAAAGGAAATGCAAATAAAAACAACTCTGAGATACCACCTTTCCCCAGTCAGAATGGCCCACATCCTAAATTCAGCCAGTGACAAATGCTGGAAGGGATACAATGAAAGAAATATTATTGCATTGCTAGTGGGAATGTATACTAATACAACCACTTTGGTAAGCATTCTGATGGTACCTACAAAAGCTAAATATCGACCCCTCCAATGAACTGGCCATACCACTCTTAGGCATCTACTCTGAACAACAGGAACCAGGATACAAAGACTCACACACACACACACACACACACACACACACACACACACACACACACACACACACACACACACACACACCTCTATGATTATTGCAGCACTGTTCACAAGATTTGGAAACAACCCAGATGAGACATAAGTGATAAGTGGATCCAAAAATTGTGGGACTTATATACAATGGAATACCTTGCAGCCATTAGAAAGGACAAAATGATGGTATTTGCAGGGAAATGGATGGAACTAGACCAAATTATTTGAGTGAGGTAATCCAAGAACGAGACAAATGACACAGGGTCTACCTGATACGTGGATGCTAACGCCAAAATGCAAGAAAGTATGACAAAGTAAACAGGACTCGAGAAACAAAGGACAGCCACTCATTTTGTTTTATCACCATTAATGACTCCATGTTCTTGACCATGTAGATGGTGGAAATATGCACGCAATGGAAGGAAGCCAGGAAGAGGAACACATTAAGTAGGAAATGGAACAATATACAACAAAGGGGCCCATCAGCTCCACTAGTCATAGAAGAAAAATAACTCAGCAACCCAAACAAAGTGATGGGAAGGGAGGAATGAAAGGGAAAGAGGGAAAGAGGGAATAGCCTACAATAGCAAAAGGAAAAAATGTAAACATCACCTGAGGTGGGAAAAATTATTTGGCTTGTCAAAGCTCATAGAATTTACAAACTTTAGACCATGATAGCAATAATTTGCCTTATCAAGGTTAAAATGTGTTTGTGACTTTAACTAAGTATCACAATTCCAAAATACTGTGAAATATGTGAAATACATGTAATCACCTATCTCAATTTTTACAAAAAAGTGTGAGAAGGGAAAGGTAACGAGGGATGGGTGACAATGTTGTCAGACACCTTGTATTCTATACTGTTTTGTAGAATGGGAACTTCTTTGTACAACTACTTAAAGATAATAATAATAAGTGTTTTAAAATAAACATTAGGATGAAAATAAAAATTTCAAGTATAAAATAAGAAATTAAATCCATTTGGAAGGAAAATTTCTTTGGGGAGATCAATTTAGTTTATTCTATAGCAAGTTTCACTTCAGAAAATAATTCAAAAACTAGACCTCAGGTAAGTGAAATAAACTAAGAAATGGAGTTGAAAAAACAAAAAAAAAAAAGAAACTCCACCCTTCTTTCTTGCGTGGACAGCTGGTGTGGTTAAAAATGCATCATGGTCCTCAATTGGAACCTATGTGGCAAGGACCTTACTTGGTGGTGCTAAGTTCATTCAGCTACTGAATTAGCAGGAAAACATCATTGGATCGGTCAGTCTCAAGTGGAATATGTAGTGGACTAATATACAGAGAAGGCTGCAAGATGGACTGTTCAGAGACAGAGGACAAAACTAAGTGTTAGTTAGTGCAACTAGTATGTTTCTATAGTTTACTTGTTTTATATTAAATTTACATTTTAAGCCTGTTCATTGGGTGAAGAGAAGGGAACTTTTAGGATTTGGTAAGAAGCATTCAACTATTTTATTGGACATGAAAACCAGTGGGAGATGTATAAAGCAGCATGGTCCTAATAAGGAACAGGGCCCACTAATCAATGTGGCCCCATGTCCTGGCCCATTGGAGTGCATGGGGCATAATACCCAAGTGGGCAGGGCATGCTGTTGGAGGGGCTAGGATGTCAACCTTACATGAGGAGCTATGAAGACGTGATTGGGGAATGGGCAGTTTATGAATTGATGGTTGAAATCTGTGCGACAGGAGACTCACTTGAGTGATGAGGCTTTTCAAACTATATATAGGCTGCTTTGTCAGAGCAATGGAATTGGAGAATATCAAGGGAAGACCTGGAAGGAAGGAAGTGGTGAGACAGCAGCAGGGGAAAGACCTGGGAGAAGAGGAATTAGAGGGAGAGCAGGAGGGGTAGGATGCCAATTGGCCACCAGGCCAGAGAAGTGTAGGCTTATGGATAGTGGAGAGACCTAAAGAGAAGAAAGAAGTGATGGAAGGGAAAAAATGGAAATGAAGGAAAGATCAATAAAGAAGGAGGGAGTAAGGGAAAAGGAAAAAGCCTTACCTATTGATATTTTGAGCGTGGAGATAATTAGTGGGGTTGGTGGTTTCCAAATCAATTAACTATGTGTGGGGCTCCCCATTGGATGCCATGCAGAAGATTGAATCTCGGGGACAGCCTAGATATTATAGAGAAAGAACATACAACTATCCAAGGCAAATCCAAGAAATATGATAGATCTATTCAACATTTGGAAGGCACCATCAGAAGTCATGATCTGAGGATAATGGGTATAGAGGAGCACTTAGAGAAAGAAGTTAATAGTCTAGGAAATTTATTTAACAAAATCCTAGCAGAGAACTTTCCAAACGTGCAAAAAGTTAGGCCTATTCAGATACAAGAATCTTTTAGAACTCCAAATAGACCACACAAGATCAGGACATTCTACCATCTTATTATAATCTGCAAAGGATCAATTCAGACCAAGGAAAGGATCCTTAAAGCTCTCAAGGTAAAAGAACAATCACCTATAAACAGAAATCAGTTAGAAACATCTCAGATTTCTCAGCAGGAATGATTAAAGCAAGAAGAGCCTAGAATGGGGGAATACCATGTGCTAAAAACTAACAATTATCAACCAAGAATACTGTACCCAGCTAAACTCTCCTTCATGACCGAAAGTCAAATAAAAGCTGCCCATAGCAAAGAAAAATTGAAACAACATATCTCCATCAAACCAGCCCAACAAAAGACATTATGGGTATCCTGCACATAGAAAACCAACAAGACCAACTTAAAATCCAAGAAACAACATCCAAGGGAATATTATTAGAAATCAATACCAACATCCAACAAAGAAAGTCCTGTACAATATGGAGGCTGGAAAACGCACTGTTGAATCACCAGTGGGTCATGGAAGAGATTAGAAAGGAAATGCAAATGTCCATGATATTCAACAAAAATGAACACACAAATTACCAGCTCCTCTGGGACACAGCAAAGGCAGTACTCAGAGGCAAGTTTATAGCTCTGAGGTCCTACAACAAATTAGAGAGATCTTTAACCAGCAATTTAATAAGACATCTGAACCTCCTTGAAAAAGAGCAGCAAGATAAACCCCAATCCAGTAGACAGAAAGAAATAATTAAAATTAAATCAGAATTAAATGAATTAGAACCCTAAAACACCATAAAAAGAATCAAAAAATTGAGTTGGCTCTTCGAAAATATTAACAAAATTGACAGACCCTCAGCAAATCTTATCAGAAAAAGAAGAGAACACACCAAATAAACAAACTCAGAGATGAGAATGGAAACATCACCACAGAAACAACCATGATTCAGAACATTATAAGGGAATACTTCTCAAACCTTTATGGTAATAAGTTTGAGACCTGGCAGAAATGGACCTTTTCCTGGCCAATATCAACATGCAAAACTCAATGAAGATGAATTAAATCAACTTAACAGGCCCATATCAAGCATAGAAATAGAAACAGCAATGAGACCTCTCATCTAAGCAAAGCCCAGGATCAGATCGATTTACAGCAGAATTCTACAAGGCCTTCAAAGCAGAGCTCCCACCAATACTTCTCCAACTCGTCAATGAAATTGAAAGGGAAAATTCACTACCGAATTCATTCCATGAAGCCATCATAACCCTCACCCCAAAACTCAGCCGGGACTCATCAAAGAAAGAATTATAGACCCATTTCTCTGATGAATATTGATGCAAAACACCTCAACAAAATTTTGGCCAATGGACTTCAACAATTCTTCCAATAAATCAAACACAATGATCAAAAAGGTTTTATTTCAGGCATGCAAAGCTGGTTAAATATATGCAAAACAATTACTATAATTCATCAAATCAAAAAGAGCAAGGATACAAACCACATGGTTGGGCTGGGAAGGTGGCTCAGTGGTAGAGCACTTGCCTTGCATGCTTGAGGCCCTGGGTTCAATTCCTCAGCACCACATAAGCAAAAAGAAAAAAGGCAGAAGAGGCGCTGTAGCTCAAGTGGTACAGTGCTAGCCTTGAACTGAAGAGCTGAGGGACAGCACCCAGGCCCAGAGTCCAGGCCCACGACTGGAACCCTCCCCCCCAAAAAAAAGAACCACATGGTTATCTCAATAGATGCAGCAAAAGAATTTGACAAAATCCAACACGCCTTTATTACGAAGGCTCTGGATAAATTAGGAATCCAGGGAACATTTCTCAATACAATAAAGGCTGTATATGACAAACCTACAGCCAGCTTTATACTTAATGTTGGAAAATTGAAGCCATTTCCTCTTAACTCAGGAACAAGACAAGGATGTCCAATCTCTTCACTTCTCTTCAATTTAGTATTAGAATGCCTACCTACAGCAATAAGACAAGATGCTAACATAAAAGGATCCAAACAGGGACAGATGATGTAAAACTCTCCCTATTTGCAGATGACACGATGTTGTATTTAAATAATCCCACTAACTCCACTCCCAAATTATTCATGCTGATTCAAATCATTGTCAAAGTAGCAGGGGAAAAATTAACTCTCGAAAATCAATGGCTTTTCTGTATGCCATCAATGAGAAATGCATGGCTGAAATAAGGAAAGCAACTCCATTAATAATAACCCCACAAAAAATAAAATACCTAGGAATTAACTTAATAAAAGAAGTGAAGGATCTTTATGATGACAACTTTAAAAACCTGAAAAAGGAAATCAAAACGGAAATTAGAAAGTGGAAAAGCCTCCCAAGCTCCTGGATTGGAAGAATCAACATCATGAAAATGGCAATACTTCCCTAGGCTATCTACAAATTCAATGCGATACTTATTAATATCACAAACTCATTCCTCAAGAAAATAGAAGAGGCAATCCAAAAATTCATATGGAGTAATAGAAGACCCCGAATACCAAATTTCAAAGTCTACTACAAAGACACAGTAATCAAAAGAGCGTGGTATGGCACAAGAACAGACCTCAGGACCAATGTAATAGATTTGAAAACCCAGAAGTAAACCTACACTCCTATAGCCACCTAATTGTCAATAAGGGAGCTAAAAAAATAGAATGCAATTGGACTCAACCAAGCAACACAGACACTAGAGAAGGGAAGCAGGGAATCAGAGTTTTCACTGTCCATCATTCCACCTATGGCCTTATAGCACGCTTGGTTGCTCAGTTCCCCCACATCTGTGGGTACTGGAGCTAATGTTGCTGCCTCTTCATCGTTACGAGGGGGACCTCCACTTTCCTGGTCAGTTTGTGCCCATCAACAGGAGCAATCCCTGCACAGCCCTGAATAGAGGTAAGTGGGGCCTAACTCCTCCCAGCTGGTCTCCCTCTCTCTGCCCACCATTATCCCCACTTATCTCTTTCCCTAGGGCCTCACTCATCTCTCCCCTCTTCCCATCCACCTCCTGGCTCAGACCCTCCTGTGGGAATACTTGTTTGGGTGAGGGGATGTGCTTGTGTCCACATACAACACACAGAAATGGTGCCAGACTGGTCTGAATCCAGTTGTGGTGGACACAGAGAATGAAGGCCCTGGCTCAGAGTTTGCCCCACATCTGCTCCCAGCTATGGCTTGTAGAGCTTCAGGGTTCCTTGTGTTCCCCATGTCCACTGGCATTTATGGGGCTGGACTTGCAGCCCTTGACTCCCTCTCAACCAGTGTTATGCCTATCAAAGCCACTGGGGGATCCTGATGGATCTTCAGCTTCACCACATGAACTTCCTGCTCAAAGTGGTCCCAGCTCTGGGAGCTATCCTCAGAGGACCCCACGAGGTAAGTGAGCCCCTGTCCTTTATTCCTTGCTTTTTCATATCTCCTCTGACCGCTGTGGGAGGCAATTCAGGACAGCCCTGTTTTGAGATAATTGGTCCCACCCCTTCTTCCCAGGCTTCTATACGATCTGCCAGGCCTCCCTTCCCCCAGGTTGAGCTGAACATGTGCTATAGCAGGTGCATAGCAGGGAATGAGGTCTACTCCACCTCCTCTCTTGGCTGTGGACTGTTTAGCAGGCTTATGGGACAAGAACTGGGGATGCTGCCACAATCACCAACCCGCTATACAGCTTCAAATGCTACAAGGAGGTTCTGCCCATGGACCTCTTCATCCTCACCTGGTACACTTCCACCTTTCTGGTCTGTGTCTTCTCAGGTGACAGTGCCATCCCACATACCCCCGTTTCGAGGTAAGTGGGCCAAGCCACCCCTACTTAGAAACTGATCGTTGGTAAAGGGTTATGCCCCTTTGTACACATTCACATGAACACACAGACATGATGCCAGATTGATTTAGAGGTGCTCTACAGGACCAAAAGAAGGGAGGCCAGATCTTGGAGTTTCTCCCCTCCCCCACTTGCCTTCTCCACCAACTATGGTCTGTGCAGTCCAAGGTTATAGGACTGGAACTGTGGATGCTACTGTCATCTCCAACCAACATTCCTCCTGCCCCCGTCTTGACATAAGTGGGTACCCTTCCACTCTACCATTGAGGGAAGAAATTGCTGGTGATGGATTCTGTGCATGTGTACATGTGTTTACTGGAATGCATGCAGAGGCCAGAGAGGCCAGGAAGGTGCTACATTAGACCCAGGAGAAGAAAGACGAGGGCTTGCAGACTGCCCTGAGGTGGAGCCCAGTTACCTGTTCTTCACTTTGTAGACTACCATCTTGCTGCTTCCTCCTGGTAGGCCCATGTATTGTCATCCCAGATACTCCAATATTGCAGCAAGTGGGCCTTCTTCTTCATTTCTGGGAAATAATCCCCAGGTGGGGTTTTGCAGGTATGTGATTGTAACTGTGCATACCCAAGTTTGAGTTACACACTTTTGCTTCTTCCTGTTACATTGTGGACCCAAGGGAAGGAAGGCCATACACAGAGTATTTTGGGCCTCCCTTCCAGGTTTTAGACTGCATCGTACTGAGTTATGGGCTTGGATCCTGCTATGATTCTGTCTTTCCAAACCAGTGCTTCACCTGCTACAGAGCAAGATGTACTGTTTTTCTTTTCTGTTTTTAATACTGTAGACAGGGGTTACATGAGAAAAGTAATGAGTACA
Organism: Dipodomys merriami; assembly: GCF_024711535.1. Classification (NCBI taxonomy): domain Eukaryota; kingdom Metazoa; phylum Chordata; class Mammalia; order Rodentia; family Heteromyidae; genus Dipodomys; species Dipodomys merriami. The sequence continues at coordinate 121,199 of NW_027202852.1, forward strand.
TTACTTCTCAAGCATTGTTGATCCTCCTTTGTGTTCCCCTTACCATTCCTTCCCTCCCATGTCCTCAACACTTCCCCCTAGCCCATGCATAAATTGTAAAGTTTGTTTTCCAACATAGTGTTTTGTACATCTCATTGTTAAAATGTGTCAACTTTTATCCCTATTTAAATATTATGTTTTTCCCTACTCCACCCCAAAGTATACCAACATCAAATACAGTGAAAACAAGGGTTATACTGTGGTGGAGGAACATACAAAGCGACAAAAAAATCTCATGGTACATTATAAATATTTTAGAAACAATAACAAGAAAGGAAAAACCACTTGTGTCCCTATATTGGGGTTCATTTTGCTTAACTTCATCTTTTCTGGTCATATGTATATAACTTTTGACATTTTCTTTTTGTCCTAGACATATACTAGTTCTTGCAAGTAAGGGAAACCATGGGAACTATGTTTCTTTGGCCCTGGCTTACATCACTTAATATATTTTTTCCAAGTCTTTCCATGTCCTAAAAAATTGGACAATATCATTTTTCTGGAGGTATCGAATTTATATATATCACATTTTCATGTTCCATTCAACTACTGAGGGGCATATGGACTGCTTCTATAGCTTAGCTATGGTTAAAAAAAAAAAAACAGTGCCGTGATAAACATCATTATGCTCGTAGAGTTAGTATGGACTTGTTTCTGATTGCTTGGCTAAATACCCAAAAGTGTGATTGCTGGTTCCTTGGGGAGCTCTATGTGAAGTCTTTTGAGGATCCTCCATATTACTTTCGGGTTCATAGGGGAGCTCTATGTGAAGTCTTTTTAGGAACCTCCAAAGTGATTGAACATTTTTAAACTCCCATCAAAAATACAGTTGGGGGGCTGGGAAGATGGCTCAGTGGTAAACGCTTGCCTTGCATGCCTGATTCCCTGGGTTCAATTCCCCAGCATCACATGAGCAAAAAGAAAAAAGCCAGAAGTGGCACTGTGGCTCAAGTGGTAGAGCGCTAGCCTTGAGCTGAAGAGCTCAAGAGCTGAAGAGCCCAGTCCCAGAGTTCAGGCCCCATCACCGATCCCCCCCCAAAAAATACAGCAGGGTACCCTTCTGGCCACATCGACTCCAGTATCTGTTGTTATTGGAGTTTTTTTGTTATTAATAAGATCTTTTTTATCTGAGGATTAAAAACCCAGATTTATTTTATTATTTTATTTTATTATTTTTTATTGTGAAAATGCAGTACAGAGTGGTTACAATTACATGGGCAAGACAATGAGTACATTTCTTATCAAGCATTGTTGCCTCCTCCTTTTTTTTCCTTTACCATCCCAGCCCTCCCATCTCCCTTACTCCCCCCTCCCGCCCCCACCCGGTGCCATCTCCATGTTGTATAGTTCATTTTTCGACATAAGGTTTTGATTATCTCATTGTTGCAATGGGTCCACCAGTATCCTATTTAAACAATTTTTTTCCTTCCCCTCCACACATTATATCAACATCAAATACATTGAGATCGGGTTATTCCATGGGGGAGGGACACACAAAGCAACAAAGAAATCATCTTATAAATATGTTAGAAACAACAGCAAGAAAGAAAAAAATATAGTTGAATCTTTATCTTAGGGTTCATGTTGCCTAATATCAACTTGTCTGCCAATGTCTCAGACATATACTAGTTATTGCAAATAAAGGAAACCATAGGACCTATGTTTCTTTAGGCCTGGCTTATGTGAATTAATATAATTTTTTCCAAGTCTTTCCATTTCCTAACAAATGGGGCAGTTGATTGAGGGATTGTAAACTTGTTCAACCACTTTGAATGTACCATGGGGGATCCTAAAAAGACTCCACATTCAGCTTCCCTATGACCCAGCATCCCACTTTGGGCATTTACCCAAACGACCACAAACAAGACGATACTAAAGTTACCAGCATAACTATGTTTATTGCAGCATTATTTACCATAGCTAAGATATGGAACCAACCCAGATGCCCCTCAGTAGATAAATGGATCCAGAAATTTGGTATATGTACACAATGGAATTCTATGCCTCCATCAGATAGAGTTCGGGAATCTCAATGTGGTTTTCATTTAAATTTCTATGTCTAGAGAGGTTGAGCATTTCTTCATGTGTCTATTGGCCATCCTTTTCAATTTCAGAGAAGTTTATTTTTAAGCTTTTAGCCCACTTAATTATTGGGCAGGTGTTTCTTTGAGGTGTTGTTGGGGGATTTAATTTTTTGAGTTCCAAGTATATTTTAGGTATGAGACCCTTATGGGTTGTAGGGCTAGTGAAAATCTTCTCCCAATCAATGGGCTTTCTATTGATCTTGCTAGCTATGTCCTTGGCCATGTAGAATCTCTACAGCTTAATGCAATCCCATTTGTCCAACCTTTCTTTGATTTGTTGTGTTTCTGCATCTCTATTTAAAAAATTCAGGCATGTGCCCAGGAGACCTGGGGTTTCTCCTATTCTATCCTTTAATGTTTTCAGGGGGTCTGCTTTGACTCTGAAGTCTTTGATCCGTTTAGAGGTAATTCTGTTGCAGGTTTATGTATATGTATCTAGCTTTAGATTAACCAATTTTGCTATTTACTGAAGAGACTATCTTTCTTCCATTCTATTTTTTTAGCTCCTTTATCAAAGATTAGATGGATATAAGTCTGTGGGTTCATTCCATTGATCCAGAGGTCTCTTCTTGTGCCAGTACCACACTGTTTTGATTACTATGGCTTTGTACTAGAATTTGTAATTTGGTATTGATATTCCTCCAGCACTGTTTTTTCTGTTAAGGATCATTTTTGCTATTAGGGGTCTTTTATTGTTCCATATGAATTCTTGGATTGCTTCTATTTCCTTGAAGAATGAGGTTGGAATATTGACAGTTATTGCATTGAATTTGTAGATACCCTTGGGAAGTATTGCCATTTTAATGATATTGATCCTTCTGATACAGGAGCAATGGAGGTTTTTCCACTTTCTAAGTTGGGCTTTGATTTCCTTTCCAGGTTTTTAAAGTTTTCGTCATAAGGTCCTTCACTTCTTTAGTGAACTCTTAGGTATGTTATTTTTTGTGGGTTTATTACAAATTTAGTTCCTTTCTTGATTTCAGACATGCTTTTCTCATTGTTGGCATACATAAAAGACGCTAATTTTTGAGGGCTAATTTTATACCCTGTTATTTTGCCAATGTTTTGAATCAGCTTGAGTAATTTGGGAGTGGAGTCAGTAGGATTCTTTAAATACAAGATAATATCATCTGCAAAGAGGGAGGGGTTTTAGTTCATTTTCCACTATTTGGATCCCTTTTATGTTTACATCTTGTCTTATTGCTGTAAGTAGGCATTCTAATACTAAATTGTAGAGACGTGGGGAGTGGACATCCTTGTCTCATTCCTGAGTTAGGAAGACATGTCTTTATTTTTTCACCATTACGTATAATGCTGGCTGGCTGTGTGTCATATTCAGACTTTATAGTATTGAGAAATGTTTCTTTGATTCGTACTTTTTCCACAGCCTTCATCATAAAGGGGTGCTGGATTTTGTCAAATTCTTTTTCTGCATATACGGAGTTAACCATGTCGTTTTATCCTTGCTCTTGTCGATGTGATGAATTATATTAATTCCTTTGCGTATATTGAACCAGCCTTGCATCCCTGAAATGAATCCTGTTTGGTCGTGGTGTAGATTTTTTTGACGAATTTTTGAAGTTGACTAGCCAAAATTTTGTAGACAATTTTTGCACTAATGTTCATCAAAGAAATGGGTCTATAATTATCTTTCTTTGATGCTTTCTTGCCTGGTTTGGAATAAAGGTTATAATGGCTTTTTTATTGTAAAGACAGTATACAGAGGGGTTAGAATTACTTGAGTAAGGTAATGAGTACATATCTTATCAAACATTGTTACCCCCTACTTTATTTTCCCCTACCATCCTGTAAGGTCGGCTCCTGGATGGCTATCAGACTCCACCTTCCTTGCAGCAAAGTCTCCACCCAGTACCTGTGATACCTAGGCAACTGGGACACCTGGAAGAGGTCACATCTGCATCCACTGAGGTCACATCTGAATTTGATGTGGCCACACCTTTCTCCACCCATACCCTAGATAAGGGCTAGCACAGTCCCAGGCGCCCTCTCTATGCTCTTTTCTAGATCTTTTCTATCTCTTCTCTTTTCTAGTTATTTTCTCTTTTCTAGCTCTCTCTTAGCTCTTTTCCCCAGCTCTCTCTCTTTCTGTCTTTCCCAGCTCTCTGACAGGCTTTTCCCCACTGAGTGGAGGACCAAGATGGCCTGGTGCCAGCCTGAAAGATGAATAAACTTACCCCTTATCTGAATACCACACGCGTGGTGCTCTTCTTACATGGCTATCTCTTTTTAAAAACCTAACATAAATGGTGCTGTGACTCACAAAAAGGGCTTAAAGTCAGGATAGCTGGGATTCCTCGCTTTATTTTTCCTCTTTTTTCTTTTATTTTGTTTGTTTTTCCATTATGGCTCTGAGGAATACCAACAGTTCTGATGGCCTTTTGCAAACTGGTCTGTCTGCTGCACAATCATTGCATAGATACCATTGCTGGCCTTCACATCCACGTCCATACCACTTCTCTACTCTGGTGAGTGAAACTGCTCTCTACAACTCTCTGTTGCTCTGCTGCTCTGTTGTACTGATGTGGCGCCATGCCAGAGAGCTCCTACGGCCTTTAGTTGACAGGCTGGTCACCTCTGAAGCCGAGGACACTTGGTTTTGGAGGCTTGGCCATTTCTCTCTAGAGGGTTCCGGGGGAAGTCAGGACTCTGCTTCTGCTGGTCAGCTCTCCTTCACTCACCAGACTGACTCTCCTACTCATTTAATGGTGTGCTGCAAGTCACGCTGGAACCGTGAAACCCCTTTGAAATGCCTCCTGCACTCCCTGGAAAGCCAGAGCACCTCATTTTTATGCCATTCTCAGATGTAGACCCTTTTTGCTACTGGAATGGTAAATGGTCAGAAGTCTGTTTACTTTCAAGCTCTCTTTGCTTTCTCTGCCGTTCATGTCCAACTTTCCCTATCTCTCCCTTTCTCTTTTCTACATTTTGGCTTGTGCCCTGAAGAGTGTGACACAAGCTGGGTCCCAGGGACTCCGCCTCTAGGTTCCCTCTCAAAGTCTAGCCAATGTAGGCTTGATCTATTTGTTCAGGCTTTCTTTGCATTTTTACAGAAATTCACATTCTTGAATTCGCCATCTTGGCCTCATGATGGGTTAAGGGTTTGGCCCCATCTGACCCTTAACCTTCCACCAAGCTTACTACTCCATCTATTCTAAGGTGCCTTGCTAACAAGTTGCTCTTTTCACAGGGTCTGGTAACTGAGGCCCAACCATCTGTATTGTTAGCAAAGATGTCTAAACGTTGTCAAAATTTTAGGTTTTGAGTTTTGCCTTTTGTGTTATGTGTTGTGTATTCTACTGACTACGTGGTTCTAAAATATTGGGCATATCGATGCTAAAATTCTCATCAAATCTAATGAGTTTTGTCATTGTAGAATATTTGTTGGTCAGTTCTTGATAAGGAGCAGGTAAGCTCTACTTATTCTTCTTGATCTCCTTGTTACTTTAATTGGAAATAATAAGGGGCTTTTGTGGCAAAAATTGCAGTTCAAAGCCAGCCCGGGCAGGAAAATCCCTAAGACTCCATCTCCCAACTAAACTGCAAAGAGCCAGGCTGGAAGCCTGGCTCAAGATTCATCTCTAACCAGCCAAACTCTGCAAGTGGTACTATAACTCAAAGTGGTTCAATGCTGGCCTTGAGCTGTGCTCAGGGACAATGCCCAGGCCTTGAGTTCAATCCTCTTTGAATATCAACTGGGACAAGCCAACCTAGCAACGAGCACCTATACTCAGCCAGTCTGGGGAACAAGGAAACATGGACTGGAGTAAGAGGAGATGCTGTCACATCAGCTACTTTGTGCCTGCCCTTTCAAAATTAACCAGTGCTGGGAGGTCTGTAGAAGTAAGAAGCCTGCCTATACCTGTCTACCTATTAACTGAACAGAAATTTATATTCTTGCCTTTGTCACTTGACTTCTCTACCTAGTCGCCAGATGTCAGAAGTAGCTAGGGGCATTTCTATCAACATTTTCAGCCCCAATTCCTTCTTCTTGCCATTTATTTGCTCTCTAGTATTTGTTTTCCAGCCCCTCAATGCTCATGAGACTTCTCCAGACTTCATCTAAGGACTCATGCCATCAAGGGACCGCTGCTACTTTCTGCCTTCTCTTGGAGGGGACCAAATTCCAGCCTTTTACCCCTATTGTCGATGCTCCTTGTCAGCAGGAAATAGCCAGAAGGAATTGTCACCCTATTTCATGATTATTAAAAGGCTGGAATGTAAGGTCGGCTCCTGGATGGCTATATGACTCCACCTTCCTCACAGAAAAGTCTCCACCCAGTACCTGCATTACCTATGCAACTGGGACACCTGGACGAGGTCACATCTGCATCCACTGAGGTCACATCTGAATTTGATGTGGCCACACCTTTCTCCACCCATACCCTAGATAAGGGCTAGCGCAGGCCCCTCTCTCTGCTCTTTTCTAGATCTTCTCTAGCTCTTCACTTTTCTAGCTATTTTCTCTTTTCTAGCTCTCTATTAGCTCTTTCCTCCAGCTCTCTCTCTTTCTGTCTTTCCCAGCTCTCTCTTTCCCACACCTTACCCCATCGAGTGGAGGAACAAGATGGCCTGGTGCCAGCCTGAATGATGAATAAACTTACCCCTTACCTGAATACCACGTGCATGGTGCTCTTCTTACTCAGCTATCTCTTTTTAGAAACCTAACACATCCCTTCCCTCCTTCCCTCACCAACTCGTCCCTTCTCCAACACCCAAAGCAATAAGTTCGCTTTCAACATAGTTTTTTGTACATTTCATTGTTACATTGGTTCAACCTGTATCCTTTTTTTTTCCTTTTTTAATTTTTTTTTATTGTGAGACTACCATACAGAGGAGTTACAATTACATGGGCAAGTTAACGAGTACATTTCTTATCAAGCATTGTTGCCTCTTTGTTTCCCCTTCCCATCCCTTCCCATACGCCCCCTCTCCCCACATCCTATCCTCAACCCACCCACTACAAAGTTGTAAAGTTTGTTTTTCGATATAATGACTTGTACATTTCATTGTTGCAATGGGCCCACCTGTATTCCTAGTTAAGCAATTTGTTTTTTCCCTCTCTTGTTTCCCCTTTAGGCCTTGTCTCACTTAATTTCCACATTAGACTGTGTCCAGTTTGTATTCTTACCAGAATGTCCCTGATGAGGAGGAATGTGTGATCTCCTGGATTCCCACTGGCCCTTTGGGAACTGAGACCACTTTCAGTTTTAAATCTGTTCCTTCTCTCAAGGCTGTGGTGGGTGGTGGGACATCTCATTCTCTGAATTGTGTCCTAGTACTAAATCTCTTCAGAGAAAGTGAAAGAATGACATATTCTGCCTGAAGGAGTGAGTTTCTCCATTTCCAAAGAGGTCAATTAATATCTGATTCTGAGGCCCAGGTAGAGGTCCTTCACTAGATCCTCTAAGCTGGAGTGGAAGTTAGCACAGATTCCAGGCCATTGTCACATTTCTCCAGCTCTTTCTCATGAACCAAAAGATCATAGGAGTTGAGTTCAGAAACAAGGAAAAATGAGAGTAGCAGAAGAATCATGGGCAGGGGGAGGAATTAGAAACTCTGGGTGAAAATGAGGTAAAAAAATCTCCTAGGATTACATCATTCAGGAATCACATCATAAGATTAGGGAATAAAAGTAATAAATTACTGCCTAAATTAGTAACTATTGCTCTGACTACAAATGTTCTGTTAAAAAGTAGGTGTCCTAAATCTATGTTGATGAGGAAAAGAGAGTAAATTCTTTGGTCACAAAGTTCTACTAAGTGTCTTCATCCCTAGCACAGGTTGTTCTTTTTTTTTTTTTTTTTTTTTTTTTTTTTTTGTCGGTTGTGGGGCTTAAACTCTGAGCAGTCCATGTGCTGTTCAGCTCAAGTTGAGTGCTCTACCAGTTGAGATACAGCACCAATTCCGGTTTTCTAGTGGTTTAGTGGAGATAAGAGTCTCACAGACTTTCCTGCCCAGGCTGGCTTTGAACCATTATCTTCAGATCTCAGCCTCCTGAGTAGTTAGGATTACAGGCGAGAGTCACAGGCACCCAGCTAGGTTGTTCTTACTCTCTACTTCTCTGTTACTTTTCTTTGTTGGATTCTAACAATGACCTTTGAAAGTGTTAACATCTTCAGATGCAATTAAATTTTATTGTAATCTATTTGTTATGAAATAAAACAAATTATCAGGAAAAATCTGTCTACTGTACATTTTCTACCATGGCCTATTTATTTGATGTTATTAAGTTATTTTTTTTTTATAGTTTCATTTTTAAAGTGTGAGCAAAATGTTTTGTTAAATTGACACTAACTATTTGCACATTTTTCATATTTTTTCCTTGTTTGTATATGTGAAAATATATCTTGATCATCACCCCATATGTTTTCTTCCCTTCCCACAGAAACACAGATATCTTCAAACAATCACATCAACAATTTTTCCATATTCTCTCTCCTTCACAGTTCTGATTCTTCTGTGAAACATTTTCAGTGTATTTTATGTTTTGGAATGAGTTTCTTCAGCATACAGCAAACATGCATATATTTCATTCAAATTGGCAATGCAGATGAATGTTTTTCTAAACTTCATCAATATTCTATCCACAGCTTTTGATGAATCTGATTTTATACCTTCTTCATTAAACTTTTCAAATAATGTGTTATTAACTTCTTGCATTAGCTTCTTTTCCCAACTGTTGCCTTCTTAAAATTGCTTCAAATTAAAAACTATATATGATGGTCCTCTATGTGTTCACTGATATATTTAAATTTTGGTCTAACATTCACCTATTATAGGATATCTTTAACCTGTTGTAACTGCTTTGAAGATCAATATGGATGTTCCTCACAATAACAAAAATACTATTCCATAAAGCCCACTGCAAGTAGTATTAAGTGTATATCCAAAAATACTTTACAATGAAACAGCAGAAACATTAACTTCTCTTATATCTGAGAATATGTTTATCCAAACATCCAGAGCTCCCCTAAATGGCTACACTGAGAATCAGATTGTCTATGTATTTAACAATGATATCCACTCTCCAACTTGGATCTGAGAACCAGTATCACCCTTAATAAACAACCAGTTGTTAAGCTCATTTCTTGATGCAAAAATTAATTTAAATGAAAAACCAAGATGGTAGATATTTTGAATCACATGGCCTCCAAGGAGTAACCTTGTGACCCTACCCCCACTCAAATAACAGTCTTCAGATTTGGGGAATCTTCCTTTGAAAGGGAGCCCTTAATTTGGGACAGATGATCTCCTCGACCGTCTCTAGGTCAGATCCTTGAACAAGAGGAGGAAATTGGGGAATTTTACCTTATATATGGTCAACAAACTTCACTATATACATAAACTGCTACTAAAACTTAAAAAAAGTCAACTAAAAAGAAAGCAAATTGGGCTAGGAATCAATACTAAAGTTCATGTTGGAGTTAACTATTTACCGGTCATTGGACTTCACATTTGCACCTCCTCTTAGCTTCTTAAATACTGTTACCAATTGGATTTTTGCCCAACTATAGGGGAAAGATAACTTTATTCTAAAACTGAACTTTTTTGGACATCTGTGGGAATTTTTCTCAGAAATAGGTAATTCAGTTATCTGGTACACATTCGTAACTCATCAGGTCCATCCACTTAAGGGATGAACTTCACAAGATTGTCCCCCTTCAGATGTCAATCATCATCACTTCTTTGTTAGATCATTTGCTAGAATGGTTCAAAGTCTTCAGAAAAAAAAAAGTTTACTCCTACATGAAGGATTATCATAGGACATCACTCAGGAATTAGAATATTCCAATTTCTCTCCAGATGTGCCATTTTCTGCTAACCAAGTGTTTAACAACTTAGAAACTCAGTGAACTTTGTGAATTTATTTTAAATTTTATTTTAATCTTTTAGTTGTATATAGAAGTTGCGCTTTCAACAATGCAGTTTGTGAATATAATGCAAAGTCTAGAAGGCAAATCCCAGAATAAAGAAATAAACTGTATTTAAGAGTGCTAAAATGAAATAGCCAGCATACTCAGTTACTAGGTAAACTACAATAAAAAATGAACACAGGAGATTGACCATACTTAGGGAAGCTGTAGAGTAGTAAACTGACAATACTCAAAGAATAAGTAAAATATAGTCAAAACAATATTGCTGCGCAAAACCATTACTAAGATCTCTGTTTGATTCCCTCCCTAGAGATTTATTTTAGTCCTAGCAATATATCCTGAGACCAAGTAATAGATCATTTATTTCAAAATAAAATGAACTATTTTTGGAATACTGTCCCGAAATTTTCTTTTGCCTATAATAATCTATTGTCCTGGATAACAAAAATATTATTGGGCAAGGATTATTTAAAGCTCTCCAACAGAAAGCAGTATAATGAAGCTTATCGAATTTCTTAAAAAAGTAGTAACTTTTACTTGAAGAGCTCTAAAATTGAGCCATATAGATTTATACCAGTGATATAAAACAAGAATGATGGAAAATGATAAAAGGTGAAGGGTCCCTAAATAAAAGGCCAAGTAGCAATTTGATGTGAAAACAGAAAAAAAAAACCGGTAAACCAGGTATCAGTAACTCATATCTGTAATCTTACCTATGCAGGAATTTAGAGGATGCAGTTTGAAGCCAGTCTGAGCAGAAACATCTATGAGATTCCATCTCCAAAATAACTAGAACACTTGAAATACGTTCCATTTGGAGGCTAAATATAAATTGTTAGCTTATTTTTTCCAGCTTCTAGTGACTATTAATATTTCTTTCTCTGTGTTATCTTTTTCCATCACCAAAGCATATCACTCTAACTCTGCTTTCATCAACACATCTCAATGAAATCTACCTGTGCTGTGGTGAATAGAAATTCTTTTGTAAAAATACTTAAAATATTATCCCATCCATCCCAACATACCTTTTTCCTTATTTATCTTAATTTTACGTTATGTGCTAAATTTGTTTGCCGTTTAACCCAGCAGTTTATTTGTACAATGCATCTTAATCTATGTAATCACTTCAACATCATCAACACCTTTGGCCCACTCCTTCCCTTATAGTTCTCAGTTCTGTGGTATATACAATTAATACTTGCCTGTATTTTAGCCCTTCCCTCTTCATTCTTCTACCCCTCAACATGGCTCCCATCACCCCTCTTACAGAACCCATTTCTTGGTACTTATTTTGTTGGACATTGACATTTAAAAAAAATTAAAGAGTTTTTTTCAAGAACTATTCTATTTCACTCTCTATCATAGAGTCTATTAAACTTCAGTGAATTCATTTGTAAGCCCTTTCTCATCCACTGCTTACCCTCCAGAAAATTATAGGCACATTGTAACTACCACAAATGAAGGAAATAATGAATATATTTCTCTGTGTTTATTTTAAGGACAGTCATGATTATATCCATGAAGGATTTATTTGAATAATACAGTCTCAAGATTTTTTTTGTCTCAATATTCTTAATCAAATCTTCTCTATCTTTCTTTACCATCAACATGCACAAGTACTAAGGATTAGAATGTAAATATTTCTTGGCAGACCATTGTTAAACCTACCTTATTGATCCAGCAAGAATTAATTGTTTTTTGCAATACTAAAGATAGCTAGCTCTGGAAAACTGTAGGTTGTTTTCAAATGTAAATAAAGTGCTTTGCATTGTCATAATTTTCCAAAGGTAGAGACAATTCCTTAGATCTGTGAGAAGATAATAAACTGGATTTTTTTATTCCAGTCGTGGGGCATGAACTCAAGGCATGGGCAGTGTCCATGATTCTTTTTTGTGATAAAGGCTAGAACTCTTAACACTTGCACCAGAGTGCCACTTCTGGACTTTTCTGAGTATTTATTAGAGATAAGAATCTCACGGAATTTTCTGTCTGCTTGCTATGAACCACAACCCTCATATCCCAGCTCTCTTGATCCTTAGGATTATAGGCATGAGCCCTAGTGCCCGACATAAACTGGATTTTAACTATGCCATCCTAATATAATACTTGTGACATTCCAGAGTGCTAGGCAAAAACACATTTTTCAAAAATGATTTTATAAAGGAATTGTTAGATTAAATTACACTTTGCCAGAAAACCATGCAGACATGCATGTACAGAGAACAAAGAAAAGTTTATTGGCCGGAAACGGGCGAAGAAGATCCCTTCTCACAGGGAGAAGTGAGAAGAAGCACCAGCTATTTTCTGAGGTAACCTATATAACCTAGGAGGTTTTGGAGGGGCTAGAAGGTTTTAGCAGGAGGAGACCCCAGTGTGGATGTGTGGGCCAGGGGCTTCATTATGACAGACTAGAATTTATAGCTACTGTCCAAATCATAGATAAGGAGTCTTGCAACTGACCAGATTTGAAGGTCAATCAAACGGCCTCTTGTTGCATTATACGTTGGTAGCTGCCCAAGAGAAATGTCATGTAAAGATAAAAGGGGTTGTCAGATGCCCCTCAGTAGATGAGTGGATCAAAAAAATGTGGGATTTATACACAATGGAATTCTATGCCTCCATCAGAAAGAATGACATTGCTCCATTTGTTAGCAAATGGAAAGGCTTGGAAAAAATTATATTAAGTGAAGTAAGCCAGGCCCAAAGAAACATAGGTCCCATGGTTTCCCTTATTTGTAATATCTAGTATATGTCTGAGTCAAGCAGAAATGGTCAGATAAGGTTATGTTAGGGTAATGAACCCTAAGATATGTATTCAAATTTATTTTTCTTTCATGCGATTGTTACTAACACATTTATAAGATTATATCTTTGTTGCTTTGTATGTCCCTCCACCACAGTCTAACCCACGCTTTCACTGTATTTGATGTCGGTATAATTTGTGGAGGGTAAGGGGAAAAACAAGACGTTTAAAGAGGGATACAGGTGGACCCTGCAACAATGAGATGTACAAGTCATTATGTCGAAAACGAACTTTACAAGTTTGGTGCGGGGGGGGGGGGTAGTGGAGGCGGGGATGATTAGGTGGGGGGACGGGGGGAGGATGGGAAGGGATGGGAAGGGGAATAAAAGAAAATAAAAATTAAAAAAAAAACTGGGAGAGAGCGAGGGAAATGGTGACATTGTCCAAAAAGATATGTACTATTTTCCTGATTTATATAACCGAAACCCATCTGTACATCACCTTCACAATAACAATAATATATTTTAAAAATGTAAAAAAAAAAAAGATAAAGGGGGTTGGAAGGTGATTATCTACTGCCTTTACTAAATGGGCTTCATGTTGCCTAGGAAGGGAGCATGCTAAACTATACTGAGGGGAAGGAGTATACTAAGTGTGTTAAGGGACCTCATTTCTCTAAGGTGAATCATATAAGGGGAATACCTATCTACAATGGCTTTGAACCGTGGTCCTCAGATCTCAGCCTCTTAAGTAGCTAGGATTATAATCCAGCTCATCTTTATCAAGATTTCTTTGGTTATAGAAACTCTTATGTGGGATCATTTATATATTCTACATTCTTTTTACTATTTCTATGATTAGAACCACTGGACATTTAAGAGATTGAATTGAATCTATGCATTATTTCCTATTGTATGGACATTTTAAGCAATTCTTGTTAAGTCCATTACATAGCATATACTTTCATTCATTTACCTTTTCTTTGAATTACATGTCATAGTTTTAAATGCACTAATCCCAGCCTATTAAAAACCTTTTTTGCCTGCTAGTCCTGGGGCTTAACTCAAGGCCTGGGTACTGTCCCAGAGTTTTTCTCAAGGGTAGTCCTCTACCACTTGAGACTTAGCTCCTCTTTCAGACTTTTTTTGTTTAGTGGAGATAACAGTTTGACAGACATTCCTAACCAGACAGGCTTCAAACTGTGAAACCATGAAACTATTATTCTCAGACCTATAGTTTAAATACTATTTTTAATAGAATTAACTTTGATTAAAAAAATCAACTTATACTTTTCAATTGATGTGTACCAGGACTTTTCAAAGCTTATTGATGTAAACTGTATGTATCAAAATTTAAAGTTTATTTGCTATTACTAGAGATTGAGCTATTGGTGCAGCTGATTTCCATGAAACTTGCTCCAAACACAAGATAATTATAAGATAAGAAATTAAACAATTAACAGCAATTGGATAAAATCTTTCTAAGGGCCAAGAAAAGAAGTCTGAATATCCTGATAAATGCCCCATTAATAATCAACACAAGAAAAAACATGAAAAATTCCAACGTATATGCTATGAAAATATGCAAGGATGAAAAATATGCCTGAACAATGCTCCAAGGGAATACATTAAACCAAAAGGTACTACTATAACCCTATTAGAATGGCCCAAATCCAAAGCATTCACTGAACCAAACGTTGAAGTCCATAAATAGAAACTCACTCATTGCCAGGAGAATGCAATTATACAGTTATGTTGGGAATAAGGAAAATGATGGCAAGGTTATATGGTGAAAATGTTAGGCTTTGTTAGAAATCATGTTCTTTATTGTTTACACAGAAATGCTAAAAACTCAAGTCTAAAACAAAATTACAATGTGGGCGTTTACAACAAGTTTATTCATAGTTGTCTAAACTTGGAAAGAACCAAGATGTACTTCAGTAGCTAACTGAATGGATAAGCTGTGGCCCATCCAGTGTAGTAATCGGTGCTAAAATATAAATGAGTATCCAGCAATAGACATGGAGGAAAGTTAAGCAATCACTAGTTAAAAGAAAAAAATCGGAATACTACATATATATGTACTATTTCTTAAATGTATGTACCCTTTCCAACTACATGGCATAAAAATGCAAAGCCATGAAGACATTAGAAAAGTCAGTAGTTACCAAAGGCCAAGGGACAGAGTTGACAAATGAGAAGGCAGGATAAAGAGAAATAGATTGATGCCATTGTGGTAGATTCATGGTGATGGTCATTCCATGAATGTGAATAAATATATACCAAGAATGAACCCTGATGGAAACTGTGGGTGATACCAGTTGATAATGATGTGTCATTTGGAACAATGTAACACTCAGTGGATATTGATAGCGTGGGAGGCCCTGGATATGTAG
This sequence comes from Dipodomys merriami, assembly GCF_024711535.1. Lineage (NCBI taxonomy): Eukaryota > Metazoa > Chordata > Mammalia > Rodentia > Heteromyidae > Dipodomys > Dipodomys merriami. The sequence continues at coordinate 136,355 of NW_027202852.1, forward strand.
GGAGAGGTTATATAGGGAATCTCTGTATCTTCTACTCAATAATTTTTGCCATGAAATATAAAACCAAAAAAAAACTTATTTATGAAAAAATACAACTGCTCACACTCAAATATTTGCATGCTTTCCTTCAAAATATGTTAATGAAAAAGAATAAGCTTACAGCCAAAACTCATTTTTAAATCTAGTTTATCTCCAGTGTATGAGTATTTTATTACTGGTAATATAAATGCCCTTTAATGTAGGCCTTCTCGTTTATTATCATGGAGAGTTCTAAAGTGAAATGAAAAGCAACAGCTTCTTGACAAGCTTACAGACTTTAAATTATCCAGATGGGTGAAAGAAATGAGCGCTGCAAAGCTTTATCAACATTGATAGAATTGCATTATTCTAAAATGACATAAATAAGGCACTTCAAAAGCTACAACAAGTATATCATGTAAATTTCTGTTAGTTTTTGCCAATTGACAACTTTTGGACCTTAGGCATAAATAATACATTACCGTGCACAACTTGAGCCAATGCATTTGTAAGCAATTTCACACATTTCTAAAACTGCCTTCTGAGAGTTTACCATGGTAATCCTTAGACGAGTGTATGTGTGTCTGTGTGTTTGTGTGTGTGTGTTTGTGTGTGTGTGTGTGTGTGCCCGCATGTGCATGTTACTTCAAACTGTAAAAGTACGTTTTATGAAAGTAGTAAGGGAACTTTTATTATGTGTTAGGTACTTCAACATTCAAGTTCCAACTCTTAATTTCCCCAAGAGACTGACTGGGTGTTTACCCAGAGAAAAACAGGAGTCAGAAAAAAAGAAAAAAAATGTAAAGGAAGAAATTCAGAACCGAGAAGGGCAAAGTCCACTCCCCCAATCTTTATTGGCTGTGTGGCAACGTACCAAGCTGTGGCCAATCCAGCCAGGCGAGGGCTTCCGGAGTCTCCAGAGACACAGGGGATTGTATGCAAATCACCCTTGCAAAAGATGCCTGAGGTACCAGAGTTGGACCCGCTGATTGCAACAAACAGAGAAACCTCTGAGCTGGGAGCCTGCACAAAGATCCAACCCCCACCCTTCACTCTCGGAACAGAGGAGTTCTATCCCACCAAAGCCGCTGGGCCGCACAGCAGGAACCCCAGAACTACATGGTTCGCCCACAGAAGGCCAGAGCAGAAGAACTAAAAGATATTGGAGCTGATCAGGACAGTACAAACAGAGACAAACCCCAGTGTTCAGAACCTGCACAGAGACCCTTCCCTCACCCATTTGCTGTAGTCCTATCCCATGGCACCAACCCAAACAGCATCAACAGAGGAGAATCACACAGAGCCACCACTGTTCAGCCCAGTCCACAAGCATCTCAAATGAACTCTGATTGCAGCAACAACCAGAGACCTACATCACACAGAAACAACAACTAGCTCCAGGGTGAGCACCCCAGAAGAGACAGTGTATCCCTCAGGGGAGACCACAGATGGTGGGAACCCTTAGACCTTTAACAAGACCCATACCCCAACACCTGCACTAGAGGACCCACTAAAACTGGGAACTGTTTGAGAGCTCCACCAGACCACAGAGTATATCCAGCTGGCCAATCTATATCCAGTGCCCCTGGAATACTTTAGATATTTAGAAGGCGAGTTTGAAGGAAGATGGTGGAGGAGAAGATGGAGCCTAAACAAGCTCTCGCATAGAAAGTAGGTTTAGTGTTCAAATGAAGAGTCCTAGGCTAAAGAATCACACCAATTGTGGCATCACAGTACAGAGAGTTTGGCCAGAAAGGGAAAATCCAGGCAAGGAGACAGATCTGAGCACTTGCCAGTAGCCCTGGCAACGGTGGCAGTGGTGGCGCCCGTTGCCACCATACCTACAGACAGTGTCCGGGACAAAGGCTCCAGACTTGGAGGGCAAGCAGATTCTACTCAACACCAGCAAGGACTTACAAGGAGCAGGTATCTTCATCCTGCTGATCGTAGACCAGAGACTGCCCAGGAATCAAGACTCTGGCGTGAGTAGAATCCTGACATCCTCACTCCTGCTCAGGGATCAGAGGAGGGAGACTGCCTCTCCCCCACCACCAGAGATCTCCATCATTGATACTGACAAAGGCTCGGCTGAGCAGCTAGCTCCAACTCAGGCCTTGGAAGAAATCAAAAGAGTCATTTAGCAGGTCAAAGGAACCTGACCTAACCTGCCAAGCTCAGCTGCACCCAGGGGAAAGTCACCACCTAGGCAGAGGGAGCCTCCCCCCACCTCAGAAGTGACTTTCTCACTTGGTAAACAGAGCCAGAGGCTGTCACTCCCTAGAGCAGCCTAGACAATCAAACCTGAGAATGGCTCCAGGCTGGGCTCTGTGAGTATCTCTGGAGCTAGTACCCGAGGGAAAAGCTACTGTTTGCTGAAAGGCCTCATCCCGATCCAGAACCTAGCCTCATCACAGCATCTCGAAAATAGAGGAAACTTCCATCTCCCTCTCTTGTGATACTCAAAGCAGATCTCCCTCCCACTGAACTGTCCTGGGAGGATCACAAACTCCTGGCTAATGCAGAGCATTTTTCTAGCTGTTCAAACAAACTGACTTAAGAAACCAATCAAGCCCCAGGAAAACCAAACACCAGAAGCAGACCAGGGACTACAGGAAGAGACTGTTATGGACCCAAGAGAGATAAAACATCATGCCATTCCTCCCCCCACCGGCCCTACCCACCAAAAAAGAATCAAACAATTCTTTTTTATACCATTTAAAAAATTTATTAAAAATTGTTTTCTATTAATCTTTGTTTTTCTCTTATACTTTTTATTTTAGGTGTATATGTGTGTGTGGGTGCTTTTTTTAAATCTCTCCAGAAATTTGAGTCCTTTTTTTTTTACTGTTCTAATTTTTTCTCTTTCTTTTTTAAATGACTTAATTGCTGTTCTGCTCATCCCTAGATATATACACTCATCTTTGATTATTAGGCTTTATACCCATTGTGTACATACTTAATCCAGAAATTTATTACTCAATTCACAACCTTAGGCTTAACTTCTTTAATAGCAGTATTATCTCTTTATATCTATATAATTTTCAAGTAACTAATTTTAAGAATTTTTATTTTTTTAGGTTTTCATGTCTCTTTTCAATCCCTCCCCTCCTCTCATACTATACACTTCTTATCTCATTATCATTTCTTTAAACTTACATAATTTTGAGTGTTTCTCTTCCTAAATTTAAATTTTTGTTTTTCTGTTTTTTCTTTCTTTTTTGTTTTCAAATTTCTCTTCTATCATTCTGTCCAATTCAGTTCCCTCTCTGAAATTAAGCCTTTGTTAAATTCACTTTCATTTTATCTCTCCACATACCTCTAATCCTATTTTTCCACACATTTCTCCCTAAACCTGGTTTGCCAAATTTTTCTTTACTGTTCTTATTCCATTAATCCTTAGTTGTTAGATGTTCAATAGATTGTATCTGTTGAACCACATTGTATCTGCAGACATTTTGACTGTGCAACTATAGGACTCTGGTTGATACTTGCCTTAAAATACTGTTCTAGCACAAATTAGTGATACTTTCATACCAAATAGGCAGAACAAGCCAGAAAAGCAAAGGAAAAATGTCAAGTCCAGGTATCTCAATTGCCACGCATGATAAAAAGCTCTACAAACACTACTGGTAAACATGGTGAATAAAAAGACTGAAAACCTGCAAAGGACACAGTGCGATCATGATAGGGAGCAAGAGGAGGGAAACTAACGATTAATACAGAAATCTCATGAGAGTTAGGAAGCTACTCAAAGATTAATACAGGAATTGGATGAGCAGTTTGAGAATAGCAAAAGACAAAGGAATTGCATAAGCAGGCTGAGAACAATCAAAGAGAAAGACAGGATTTGGGGAGTAGGATTCAAACAGTCAAAGAGAAACTCAGGAATTGTGTGAGCAGGCTGAGAACAGTCAAAGACAACTAGGGGAATTGCGTTAATGTGAGGAAGCTAATCAAAGAGTAATACAGGAATTGTAAGAGCAGGATGAGAATAGACAAAGAGCAATAGAGGGATTCATGGAATCCATAAACAGACAGCTGAAAGGATTCAGGGAGACCACAAAGGGAATGCTGAATGGAGCCCAACAAAAGGAATGGGAGTCCAAGAAAACCATTACCAATCAACTAAGTGATTTGAGAATAAACACTGAACACCAAATTAAGGAAGTAAAGAAGTTCATACAAGATCTAAAACAAAGCTCAAACTAAGAATTTGATGACATTAAAGCCGACCAATTAGAAGGGAAATAAATTTAAAGAAAGTAGGAAGTCTTGACAGTAGGCGAGACCATGCAGAAGATAGAATCTGGGGGACTGAAGACAGCCTAGGTATTATAGAGAAAGAACATACAACCATCCAAGACAAATCCAAGAAATATAATATATTTATTCAACATTTGAAAGACACGGTCAGAAGGCCTAATCTGAGGATAATGGGTATAGAGGAGCACTTAGAGACAGAAGGTAATTTTCTAAGAAATTTGTTTAACAGGATCCTAGCAGAGAACTTCCCAAACATGCAAAAAGATAGGCCTATTCACATACAAGCAGCTTTTAGAATTCCAAATAGACCAGACAAGAACAGGACATCACACCATCATAATATAATCCACACAGGATCAATTCAGACCAAGGAAAGGATCCTTAAAGCTGTCAAGGAGAAAATATCAATCACTTATTAATCAATCACTTATCAATCAGTTAGAATCACCTCAGATTTCTCAGCAGAGACAATTATAGCAAGAAGAGCCTGGAATGATGTATGCCCTGGCCTAAAGACAAACTTTCAACCAAGAATACTGTACCCAGCTAAACTCTCCTTCATAACCAAAGGTCAAATAAAAACCTTCCATAGCAAAGAAAAACTGAAACAACATATATACCCCAAACCAGCCCTACAAAAGATGTCCTACACATAAATAAACAACAAGAGCGCAACAAAGGTCAAGAAACTGCACCCAAACTGAGAATCCAAGAACCATAGAAAGTAACCAGATGTTGCAACCACCAAAAGGTAGATAACATGGCAAGAATTCCAAAATACCTCTCAGTCTGAACTCTGAACATTAACAGAGTTAACTCTACAATTAAGCGACATAGACTGTATAGTTCAATTAAAAAGCAAAATCCTTCTATCTGATGCCTTCAGGAGTCACCTTACCCATACAAACAAATAAATTTTCAAAGTGAAAGGCTGGAAGAAAATCAAACAACCAAATGGACCCCATAAACATGCAGGAGTTGCAATCCTAATATCTAAAATAGACTTAAAATTTGAAATAGTGAGAAGAGATAAAGAAGGTGGCTACATACTAATTAAGATATCCTTTATATTACAATGGCAAATATTTATTTGCCAAACAACCGAATATCCAAATTTATCCAAGAAAAAAAAAATTCTCTCAAATCTGTCAAAGATCCAAAGACATTAATTGTTGGGGACTTTAACATACAACTATAACCACTAGGTAGATCAACTGAGTAAAACCTCAACAGAGAAACTGCAGATCTAAACAAAAGCATAGGTTAAATAGATTTAACAGATATCTACCGAATATTTAACCCAGCAGCATCAGAATACACGTTTTTCTCTGCATCACAAAGAACATTTTCCAAAATAGACCACATTATAGGTGACAAGGCAAACATGTCCAAATTCAGAGAAATTGAAATTATACCTTGCATTCTCTCAGACCACAAAGGAATAAAATTGGAACTCATCACCAAAAGCCATCAAAAAGAATGTCCGGTAACACATGGAGGCTGAACAACACACTGTTGAACAACCAGTGGGTCATGGAAGGGATTAGAAAGGAAATTCAAATGTTCATGATATTGAACAAAACTGAACACACAAATTGCCAGTTCCTCTCTGATTTCCTACATCAACAAATTGGAGCGATCTGAAACCAACAATTAAATGAGACATCTGAGCCTCATTGAAAAAGAGCGGAAAGATAAACCCCAATCCAGTAGATGGAAAAAAGTAATTAAAATTAAATCAGAAGTAAACAAATTAGAATCCCCAAAAAACAGAGAATGAATCAACAAAATAAAGAGTTGGTTCTTCTAAAAGAAATTAACAAATTGACAGACTGTTAGGAAACCTTATCACAAAAAGAAGAGAACAAACCCAAATAAACAAACTCAGTGATGAGAATGGAAACATTACCACAGAAACAACCAAGATTCAGAACATTATAAGGGAATACTTATTAAACCCTTATGCTAATAAATTTGAGAACCTGGCAGAAATGGACCTTTTTCCTAGCAAATCTTGACATGCTGAAACTAAACCAAGATGAGTTAAACCATCTTCACAGGCACATATCAAGGACTGAAATAGAAGCGGCAATAAGAGACCTCCTATCTAAGAAAAACCCAGAACAGGTGGATTTACAGCAGAATTCTGATAGGTCTTCAAAGCAGAGCTCACACCAATACTCCTACAAATCTTCAATGAAATTGAAAGAGGAAGTTCACTACCGAACTCATTCTATGAAGCCATCATGATCCTCATCCCAAAACCAGGTAGGAACTCATCAAAGAAACAGAACTACACACCCATTTCTTTGGTGAACATTGATGCAAAATTTCTCAAGAAAATTTTGGCTAAACCACTTCACAAATTCATCCAAAATAAATCATACACCATGATCAAACAGGATTCATTTCAGGAATGTAAAGCTGGTTCAATGTATGCAAATCAACTGATATAATTCATCGCATCAACAAGAGCAAGGATAAGAACCACATGGTTATCTCAATAGATGCAGAAAAAGCATTTGAAAAGATCCAACACCCCTTTATGATGAAGGTTCTGGAAAAATTAGGAATCCAGGGAACATTCCTCAAGAAAGGCTGTATATGACAAACCTATAGCCAGCATTATACTTAATGGTGAAAAATTAAGCCATTTCCTCTTAACTCAGGAATGAGACAAGGATGTCCACTCTGTCCACTTCTCTTCAATTTCGTATTAGAATGCCTAGCTACAGCAATAAGAAAAAATGCAAACATAATGGGAATCGAAATAGGGAAAGATGAATAAAACTCTCCTCTTTGCAGATGACATGATCTGTTTTTAAAGAATCGCACAGACTCCACTCCCAAATTACTCCAGCTGATTCAAAACTTTGAAAAAGTGGCATGGTGTAAAATTAACACTCAAAAACCCATGGCTTGATCCTTTTCCGGTTCATAAGTGTGATGATTGGATTCTCATGTGCTTGGGTGAAATGTGCCTCCCTCTAAACCTTGTTACAATGAGGGCACATTACCCATCTGATGTAAAAAAAATCCATGGTTTTTCTGTATGCCAACCATGAGAATAGCGTGGCTGAAATCAGGAAGCAATTCCATTCTTAATAGCCCCACAGAAAATAAA